>NW_010425233.1:0-11882 GCF_000710305.1 Buceros rhinoceros silvestris
CTCCCCTCCCCCCTGGACAAAAACCTATAGCCTATGCTGACACAACACCGAGTTCTAGCTGTATGACACTGATCTCCTGGATAAAAATAGGCAATTTTTGATGACACATTATATACAACAGTATGTGAACCAAGTAGTAATTCAACAAAATGGAAATTCTCAGGTAGAAAAATCTGCAGCAACATATATCCAGATTAAAATCACATTCTTCGCAGACACTGTGCACATTTCAAAATCAAATGTAATTTTTAAATGCTGGTTTATTAGCTGGTACAGACCATGAAATTATTCACACCATATTAACACTAAATCGATTTCTCCTTAATCACTTTCATGGCATCAACCAGCAAAACTGTAATGAATGCAAAATATCCTACTTCACTTGACACACTGTCAATTGTACATATTCTAGTACTAAATACTTAACACAGACTTTGGGAGAAAGGTTAAAGGTTAAATTGAAATTAATACTAAAATATGCCCATTACTGGCTTAGTTTCAAGGTATAGCTAGAAGTAAAAGCAAAAAAGCTGTGACCACAAAAAAATTTCTTCGCTTTGTACTCCTTTCAATCCACTCACTTTAATAATCAATACACGTTCCAAGAAAAGTTTATTTAACCTTGCCTGATCAAGCAATGCAGAACATCGTAAAATCTTTATACCCTGATTTTTTTCACTCAGAATTAGACAATGAGTTTATCATATTCTTCAGCCTTCTCAGTCCCCAAATCCTACCAAGGATTTACACTGAACTGAAGTTTCTCTCAAGTTTATATTTTTCAGGTGTCTCCAGGCAGAACCCAAGATTTTTCTCTTTTCATATTTTTATGCTCGGACATTAACTGCTGCAAGCCCCCACTCTTTACCACCTAGATCTATTTCTCATCATACCAAGCGAATTGAACCAACAAAACACTTTGCAGCCCTAAACCTGCTTCTTATCACCATATCACATCAGTGCCGTGGGGGTTGGGGGGAGGTGTAGACAGAGCTATCCCTTACTTACTGATGTTTACTTGATCTGTCATGATCGATGTAAACACAAAAGTGGTTGCAACTAAGAACCCAGGAATTTTACTATCTCTCCAGAGGGGCTGAAAATATCCCTTTTTGTTTACGTCTAAAAAAACCCCAGAAGTCCAAATAGCCTTTCTGCTGCTGGACTTTTACCTCCAAACATGTTTACCCTTTACTAATGTACTTTTACCCAAGAAAAAATCTATTAAGAAATGCCACAGCATTTCCCTATGATATGAAAGCACATACGCAAAGTCAGTTTAACCAACTGATACTATGATCCATTAAAAAAAAAAGCAGCTTTGCTATTTTTGCAGGTATCAAATCCTGGAATAAATGCTGTAATTTTAGGGTTCTATTTTAACAAAGGAGAGACATCTGGCAATAATCTACAAATAAATACAGTGTCTCCATTCTTAGTTTCTCCTCCAAAACACTACCTAGGACATTTTTGCAGCATGATTCATATAATCAACATAATACATTGCAATGCCTTTCAAATAATTCTAAATTCTCTGTTCATTCAATAAAGAACTCATTTTCAAAAGAGAAAAGGGAACATGCTATGCCAGTAAACTTGCTTTATTGACTCAGCCCTGCTGCCAGGAGGAACAACGTGGTGAAGCAAACTCCACAATTTCAAAAGCATTTTTTTTTTTTTCAGTAAGGGCAGAGAAAGAAAGAGGATTATTTACCGAAATGTGAGACTCCACAGGTGAGGCCAGAGATGGACTGAAATCCTCTTCCTTTAGTTCCCAAAGTTTTAATTTATGATGAAGCTTGTAATAATAATCCTTTCGAGCTGCCAGGTAAAACGCACGCCATATCTCAGCCGTATTTTCTTTCGTTCTTTTGCAGCCTAACTTTGTTATTTGCATAAAGCTTAGTTCTGGCCTATGGGACTTTTTGAACATCTACATGTTAGATCAGCTGTCTTGACATGCTCTATCAAGCATGACATCATGGATCTCCATGGTAACCTTAACCACACCTGCCCAGATGCCAGAGTTACCTGTCATGTTCAGACCTAACTGAACACAACAAAAAAACCCTCTACCACCATTTCCTAGGCACTCAGCCTCACATAGACACAGGAAGCGTTTGCCTTTTTGTGTTTTACCTTGATGGAAATCTAATTTCATTTCCCAATAAATTTCTTCTTTACAGAGCACTGGCTGAACACTGAAGCTGTTCCCGACCCTTCCACACTTCCCAGTGTATTTCCTAGTCAGACAACAACAAAAGAAAGCTGTGGCTTCCAGCTCATGTTCTTAAGGCATGCTCATAAACTCTAGCTCTGAAAAAATTCTACATACTCATTTTTGCTTCCTGCCTCTCAGAAGGTTGTTTTTTTGGTTGGTGATTTTTTTTGTGTGTGTGTGTGAGGTGACTTGTAAAACAGGTTCACAGCAGAGAGTTACCCCCTCCCATGGCCAGGTTAGCATTTTAACCTCTTAATGGCTAACTCTTTTTCATCCTTGCAACTGCTGGCCCAGCTTTTACTCTTGTGCCTGTTCGTTCCTTCTCTGCTGACTGAAGTCAACTTCACCTAAGTGGGGGAGCATGTCCTGCCATAAGCTCAGCAGCAGATGAGTCACACCAGCTCAAACTTCAGAAGACAGAGACTGTTTTCCTCCTTCCTTTCTTCTTTCTAACTTTCTTGGGGATTACACTAGTGCCTTGCTTTGAAACAGCCTTGGCAAAGTCAAGCTATCCAAAGCTCCTGCAGCAACTTGTATTACCTATTAAAAAAGATTTTGTTCCTCGTCTTCCCAGACTTCCAGGTGGAGAGAACTCTGGTTCCTGGCTGCTGCCTTGGAAAACCTGCAGCATGAGGGCAAGCAGCTGGCCTGTGGGTTGCAGAGCTGTAGCTGTGGGCATTCTTCTGCAGGCATTTTGGGGTGCACAAGGCACAGCATGCCTGCACCCCCTCAGCTGCTGCAAACTCACGCCCCAGTTTACCACACAGACCAGCATAGCTGCCAGTTATTTGCATTATGGCAGAATCCCAAGGCCCTTGTGCAAATTAAAGACAGTCCCTGTCCTGTGAGCTTTCCTTTCCAGAGTAAGGATCACAAACAGGGCAACGAACATGCAGGGTGGAGGAGGGATGATCTGTGTGCTCAGCTGGGAGATTTCAGGTCACCAGTTTAGTTAACCATTGGTAATCCCCCACTAGCATTTTACCTGGCCGTGACTGCACTTCTGATTTGTGGCAGGTTATCAAGAGTAGAAATGGGTCCTCAGGAGGCACGTCCTGATTTATTCGACTAAATGAAGCCTGGAGGAGACTATTAATACATAGCGGAAAACACAGACAACATTCAGAGCTGACCTTGCTGGTGAAGGTGAAAAAGTATGATCTGACAACATCAAGTATTTTTTCCTGATGTTTATTTTCTGCAAACCAGGGGTCAGTTTGCCATACTCAGATACCAATGCTTAAAACAGACACAAGAGAAAAAAGTCCACAAAAAAAGGAGAGAATTACTAATCCTGATTTTTCTGGCCCATTTTTGTTGGTTATGGACCTGACAAGGTTTAGAGCAACTTGGAAGACAAATTACACTATACCCAAGGGATTATCTCCTGACTGTAAATATGGGGATGTTTTATGTTCCAGCTGCACCATTTGACATAGAGATTAGAAAATGGTGTTGCCTTAGCTACTCTTCTTGACAGATCGCCCACAGTTGGGAAATTCCCAACATGGGCAATGTTGCCACTTGCCAGATATTGGACCAACTGGAGAAGTAAAGAAGGGAGGAAAGGAACCTGGAAAATAAATTATGACTTTTTAATTCATGCTTTCCCATACATCCTACAGGTTTTATATGTTCTTTTATATATATATGTTACATACACATACATACTACATGTGTATGTAGTTTGTCTTCTATACCACTGCTACACACATACACGGGGTGGGGGGGGAGGGAGGAAGTATATATCATATATATGCTAAACACACATTTACACACTATGAAGCAAAATAATATTATGGTCTTACTCATGGACCAACTAAGTGTGCCTTAAATAAACACACATATATATATACACAAACACATATAGCTATGTATATGTATATATGCACAGTTATGAGTACCTATACACGCACACACATAATACACAGATATGCGCGTGTGCACGCATAGACACAACTGGTAAGAAAAAACCCTTCAAATCTGTAATGCCATAACCATAATAATCCTACTGCATCTGATGAGCCAGACTGTTGATGCATTACATTTAAACTAAGCAAATATCTTACAATCAGCTGGTATAACTTACTTCTGCATGTTTTTAATGTGGCTTCTGTTCAGTTTACAATTTTTTTAAAGTTATGCTGAATGGATGAAGTCTTCAGTCTCCCATTCCCAAGAAAGATAGGTTGATGCTCTAATAGTAATTTTAAAGTGATTATGTTTTAAAATTATTAAAAACTCATTACATACAATACATATGCCTAATCATCAAAAAATAGAAGCAGGAGACATTCACAAGAATTTTACCCTCAATAAACTATCAAGGATGACACTTTTTAAACAAATAGCAAGAACAGTTACTGCATTCCTTCTGTAATTTATTGCCTTCAAAAAGGCTCAAATTACAAAATGTGTAGGGTGTAATGATGTAGGCCATTCAAACTGGGTTTGCAGTGTCTGCAACACTGGAACTAAATATTTACATGATCCAAAAGATCTAATCTCTGGATTTCACCCCACTCCCATCCCCTTTATTTAATTTGTATGCTATCTTTATCCACCGCCCATCACATTCCACACAGTCACTAAAGTTCATGGAAGAGATAAGTGGGGAGGGGGGAAAAAGAAAAAAATCAAGACTTGCAAGGAAAAGAAGGGAAGCTGCTTAAAAATAAGGAATAGATCATCCTCATTAGAGCTGAAGTCTTGCAGCAATTTTAGCTGGATACATACAGATTCTAGCAATTGTGTTCTGAGGCAGTGATAGCACCTGGGATCTCTGGAAACACTGTCAAAGAGAGGTTGTAGGGGAGAGCTACCAAATGACAGTCTTTCCAAACCTGTAACAACAGTCTGATCTCCAAAGGTTTAGAAGGCTGCAGAAAGGCTGGGAATTCAGTCATAACTCCCATAACACAGTATAGCTTGTTTTCCAACTTGTTTTTATTCAGTATTTACAATTAATTTGCTGTTAGTGCTGAATACCTATAAAACACTGAGAAAAAGAATTATAAAAGGTTTGCTGTCAATTACTTGTTAAAACTGCGAATTAACAGGCACAAGATTTTTGAGCCTAAAATGCCACTGGTTGATCAAAAAAAATGAATTATGGGATAGAAGGCAGATTGTCTGTAAAGCTGAACAGATTAAACTCTAGCATTGCACCCAGAAACAGAGTCCAGAGTTAGGGTGTGAAAAGATTCTTGCACGGCATTCCCTGAATTCTGAAGGTCAGTGTGACTGCAGCCTCCACCTGCTCTGAGAAACACATCAGTGTGCCACACCTCCTCTGACCCTACATTTACTTTTTGCTGTTGAAAAGCAACTGCAGGCAGGCAAAAAGCAAACCACTTTATGGTGTGTTGCTGACAGACCAACATGTCAAAACATTTTGGAGGAGGCTGATATTTGTGGATAAGTCCATTCTGTTTGTATTAGAAGACGCAAAAATTGAAAAGAAAGCAAATGCAGGGGTAACAGAGCCTGCTAAAGCACACAGGCACATTCTACAGATATTTTCTTTTCTCTCGGGCAGTGGTGCCAATACTGAAAGTGTAACAGAATCTAACAGCTGTTCTGTATTTTCCCTTCAGCTGTGAAAAGAAGATGGAGATCCATTAAAAAAAAAAAAAAGGTCTTCAAAAATGTCAGTTTCAACAAACAATTCCAAGGTAATATTGAAGAGTTTTGGTTCTATTATCTTGTAAAAGGAGAAGGAAATCCATTAAAAAAAAAAAAAAGGTCTTCAAAAATGTCAGTTTCAACAAACAATTCCAAGGTAATATTGAAGAGTTTTGGTTCTATTATCGTTTCTTTGAATTTCAATGGAGCAACTGAATCTTAGGCTACATCCAAAAAATCTGTTTCATGTTTTGTTACATTCTCACCTTTTGTAATCAGGTAACACTTAGTTTTGTAGGAGTTATAAGGACTATGTAACAAAAAGCAAGATACAAATTTTACTCTCATACCTGATCTCTCAGTCTCTCCTGGTGTCCCATTATTGCTGTAGCATGGTGGGGATATTTCTGTTTCAGATGCTCAAGAAAAGCCTCTCTCTTCCTGTCCATTTCCGAGGTTTGCATTCCCAGTATTTCTTTGGAACTGCGAGGGCCACCTACTGTATGTCTTCGAGGGATGTTGCGGGTGGACTTTGAATTAGAAAAAGTGTGACTGTTCGGAGTCGAAAGGAGCTCTTTAGATCGGAGACATTCTGCATCATCTAGTGATGTTACATGCAAACTGGTCTTCGCCTGGTCTAAAAAAAACCAACAAACAAACAAACCACAAACAGTATATTATAAGATTGTAAGAACTTAATCCCAACATTCACATTAATAAGAAAAACAAAATAATCAATATAAATGCCAGGTCCTTTTAAAAGTCTCGTAGTGTTCAACAGCATGCTTTGCATCAGTACACATACACGCGTTGCAAGAAGTGGCCCAGAAATAATAACTTATATAAGCTGTGTACAGTACTTACATACTTATAACACACAACTGCAGTATTGCATCACAGAAAAAGTCAGCATCATTAAAACAGATGTTCCTTTTATATTATCTTTATCACTATGTGACTTGAAAAGAAGATCTGACAAGGCCCTTATTCCCCGACCTTTAAAATCTACAGGATGCTTTCCACGAGAAGAAACAGGTTTCTTCAACAGACTCCAGTACACCGAGTAGCCCCGTAAGTAGTATCCTTAAGGATAACAACTGATAAAATTCCTTTGAGGAGATTTGAAATCCTTAATCTTTTTTCAGTGTGTTTTCAACATGCTCTGAAACACCCTAAGAGAGTTTTGGAGGATTTTTTTTCTGATTTCTGACTGTGGTCTGGTTTTAAATTTCATGGATCTCCCTTGGATTTTATATGTCTCAGGACAGGGGACTGTAAAATACTACATCACTTTTTCAATAAAGAATTTCTTAAGAAACAGAATAAGAGCAAGTTTTGTGTGATATAAAAAGAAAAAACAAAAAAAAACCCCACAGATAAACTTTACAATTTTAAAATCTACTTTAAGACCAAAGACCATGATGACATTTGTAAGGAGATAGGCAGACACTAAGGGTACATAAGTGCTGGCTTATCTTCAGGTAACTGTGTAACACGAACTCCCTGGTGCATGAAAAAGCGTAGTCTGGAGTCTTGTTACCCAATACCTTTGAAAAATCCCTCATTCCTTTGTCAGCAAAGAAAGAAAAAAAAAACCAACCCAAACCCAGAAGCTTTATAAAGGCCTCTCCAAGTCTAATGCAGCATTCCCATCTTTACCAGGCAGCCTCAGACCTCCCTGTGAGCGTTAACCCTTTACAGCGCCTCCCCAGGAGCGGGAAGCTCCTTCCTCTACGAGCTTTTAGTACGTCTCTGTTTCTCTCCGTCCAACACTTTTCACCTCAGAGCCCTTCATCCTCCCAGCAACAATCTGCCCCGCGTGCTGCCATTTATACAGCACTGCTGTTTGGACAGACACCTACTCACTTCTTTTTACAGTTCAGTCAGTCAGTTTGACACCCCACCTACCACTCGCCTCGGGATTATATGCTGAGGATTTTTCAGCTTTATGGTGTGTGTTGTCAGTTGCCTGCCCAGTCCCACGCTACTCACTTCTTTTTACAGTTCAGTCAGTCAGTTTGAGACTTCACCTACCACTCGCATCGGGATTATATGCTGCGGATTTTTCAGCTTTCTGGTGTGTGTTGTCAGTTGCCTGCCAAGTCCCACGTAACATCAAGCCCTGGTCATAAAGTAAATCCTTTATCAGGGGAGCTGCTGCCAGTGTGATGTCCCGCCAGTTCACACAGGGAACCAGTTCCCTTGGGTTACTCAACAGGACTGAGCCCTGCAAGGTCCTCAAAGGCTTTGCATGTATCTGTAAGCTCCCTGTGATGCTTGAGGATTCCAAAATACCAAAAACACCCTCTTGTTTGCATTCACAGAAACATATCCCGAAAGCAGAACTGGACACAAGAGCTCATATTGCAGGTGGCACCATGCTTTGATGAGCACCCACCCAAGCATGACTTTGGAAACAGGTTTGGTTCATGGTAAGTTTTACTCTCACACAGATTCAAAACACCGTCTCTGATCTCCGTAGCATCTTCTATAACCTTTGCAGAAGCACAAATCTGGTTAAACTTTCAGAGCAACAGTCTCGCTTGTAGGTACACACATGCTCAACTTTTACAAGCACAACTCAATTAAAAAACATCCAGCCTCCCTGATTACTGAAAATTTGGAGCACTGACAGGCAGATACACTTGTTTGAGAAAAGTGGCGAGGACACTTTTGCTCGCAAGAAGTAAGTGTGGCTACTCCAGATACACTCAGTCAAAATGGTTTGTGAAAGCTGCACAGTCACTTCAATCGATTTTACATGGAAGGAAAAAGAGGTGAGATGGGGCTGGCTGGAATTTACCATCTTTAATTTCTTGCACCAAAAGCCTGGAGGTTATACCCCTGAGGATGTTAAAACAGAGGCAGCAGACATAAATAAGGGATTTCCTTGGAGCTCGAGGGAGTCAGCGTGAGCATGGGTGACTGAGTGCAGCAATTTGGTATAAACCCTTAAAGTATGGTCACAGCAGCAGTTTCAATCACTGAAGTGGTGGCAGGTACTTCCTCAAAGAAGGCAGGTAGACCTGCACTGAAAAACACAACCGAGAGCTCATGAATATGTATTTTTGGTTCTAAATCTCTCTCATGCAAAGCCTTCCCCTGCTCTGCACTCCAGTCATTTCAATAGTTTAAGAAAAAACTAGTTATTTGGAACATAAAGAGACATAGCAAGTAAAGTGTTTTACCACTATTTGTTATTGGGCGAAACCTTGAGAAAGGTAAAAAAACCCAACGTATTTTTTTTATACTATATTAGAAAGATCAACAAATTCTCTTATTTTTCTTTAATATATTTAGAATATACTGTATAAATACCAGTGAAAAGAAAGGAATGTGAACTATGCAAACTAATTGCTAGTCTTGCCAGCAAGCTGACCTGGGCATTCAGCATGATCCTGCGCGTTACAGCACACAGCAGCACATGACTTTCTTTGCAAACCAAACTCTGCTGTGTTTGAATACGGGTCTTTCCCCTAGTAATTGCTGAAAAAATTCTTCCTTGGCCACTTCTTAGATGGGGACAAGTGATTTTGATGGTGATGTTGAAAGCTGGGACAGCGAAACCCCCTTTGTGTAGCTCAGAGCATAAGCTTCACAGCTGCTGTAAGGGCCACAGTGCTACAGGGAAGAGAAACTGAGAAAAGTTTTCTGGATCCTAAAGTTGCTCAATAACAGTGTGGGCAAACTTTCTGTGTCTTCCAAATTAAGATAATACGCCTAGAAAAATCAATCTCCACAGATAACTCTGAAATATGTGAAGGATCATGTGACGGTTCGCAGAAGAGAGCAAGAAGAGAGAAGGCTAGATTATGCACGTACCCTCCTTGGAAAAGGAGTAAAGGCAAGCCAATGGAAAACACAGAGGTGTGAGATAAGCTTGTCTCCCTCTCTCCCTCCCTCGTATTCAGAAGCTAAAAGTGGAAGGTCTTTCTGTTCAAGTAGCAAGTCCAGAGGGCAACAAAACACAAAACTTGCTGATTGACATGGGAGGGCTTTGGTTATCCAAAGGCTTGAGGAACCATTACACTTGAGTTGCTTCTCTGATCTGAAAACAAATTTCAAGGTTTCTTTATATCACCCATATGCTACAGTGGATATACCTACAGGAAAGGCCCAGGTCTGCAGCGTAGTAGCAGTATGCCTATGATTATCAGGAAGGTTATCATGAAGGATTAATTGCTGTGAGTTGGAAATTATTAAAAAAAAGAAAAAAGGAAAAAGTCCTTCAACACATCCTGGTATGCAATTCTTGTATGTCACACCCTCTGTGAAGTCTGCAAAGGTCAGGAAAGTTACTTTGCTTTATTACTTCAAATGTTGTGAAGATTTTAATAGTCCTGTTTTGCAAGCCAGGTGACACAAGAGAAGAACGTTGTCAGAATAATTTCAGAAAGGAACAAGTATGGACTTGACCTGTACTGATACTATGAAACTGAGCCTTGAACCACATTCTGTGCTTAAACTTTAAAAAAGAATACAATTTTAACAGCACGAGTAAACCCACCTCTGTTATATTTATGTTAGGAAAAAATTTGAGATTACTTGGAATTTTTCTAATTAACTCCATTGTCTTTACAACTATCTGTCTTTCCAAGGAACTTTCAAATGTGTATTTTGGATATGGGTCAAAACTACTAAATTTGGTTATGAGCTTTCAGCATTCAAAATTTTGGGGAATCATAAGGATCGGTCTGGTCAGACCTCTGTTTTTCTCGCTCCTCACGTATCTCAGGCAGCTTCATACAACCCATATATTAGACATATGTTACTAAAGGCTGTTTTTCTCCCTATTCAGACACATCCTTTAAGTAAATATTTCTGTCCCACTAAACATAAACATATACAGATGCATGTGACTTGCACTGCCCAGTGTTTTAACTTAAAAAAAATTATTCAAGAGCATCAAGCAATTAACGAACTCCCAAGAACAAAAGAGGAGTATTTTTTTCCTCTTAAGTTTTCTCTGCCCTGTTTTCTGGTATTCCACACTCGCAAACTTGTGTGATTTTTTTTTTAAGACCACATGTACCCAACGACGCATTATTTGTTTCACAGAAGCACTGTAACACAAGTTTTTCTGAAGTGCCTATGAGGAATACAATACACAATGAACCGGGAATGTTCACAGGTGCTCCACAAACACTGTAATAGCTATAGATTAGATTACGTACTAGTCATGCTACCTGAATGTTATACTCCACGTGGAACAGCCCACGTAGAATGCACCAGGAAACAGTTTTCATTCGCTTTTAGATGAAATACATAGTGCAACAGTAACTGCACAAACGCACCACGGCTGATCCACCGTGAAAACCACGCTTGTAATTTCTTGGCTTTGCTCCAAAGCAAACCCAACTGGTTTCACAGAAAGTAAACTAACCCTGCGACAGTCTGCCGTGAATCTCCCTCTTTTGAAAGACACCCGGAGGAAATGATGAGCTCAAACCTACTTTTATGAAGGAAGAGCTATTTCTCTGACATAGGTGAAGCATGCCGAGCATTTAAAGGGAACGGGACATTATTTCTGCTCCGTGGCGGGAGCAGCACCCCCCGCAGAAGGCAGCGTCCTGCAAACTGTGACAGCAATTCATGCTCGCTGCTTTAAAGGTTAGACAGAAATCTCTCTAAAGAGAAAGTTACACTCACAAAGTCGGAGTATTAGGGAAATCTGCAGAGCCGTTAGCACAAGAAAGACATGCTTTTTTTTTTTTCTTTTTTCCATGCATTCTGCCTCCAGTTACAAAAAGCAGCAACGAGGGGCATGTTTAAATGTAACTCCATCTTTGCCTGATTCTCTTACTTACCCTTCATCTGTCTGCTGTCTGCTGAGCAAGCCAGGCACAGCTCAAGTTTCTGGCTTTCCTTTTCCTCCATTGTCCCTGCCTACCGCACAAGCTCCCCGCTCCAACTTGGAAGCCGCAGCGCCCGGACTGTCAGCGCCAGTCTCGGGGAGGGCAAAGGAAACTCTCCGCTGCCCGGAGCCCCGTCCCCGCTAAGCGCCCCGCATGCCCGGGCTGCTGGCGGCAGTGGTGGG
>NW_010425234.1:0-8683 GCF_000710305.1 Buceros rhinoceros silvestris
CCCGGCCGACGTGCCGGCTGCAGCCTGCTCAGAGATTTCACAGCTGTCAGGAAGCGCTTTGTAGAGAAGCCGTCATTTTAAGACAAGTCAAGTGAAGTCCAGGGCGAGAGAGCGTAAGTGAGAACTTCCTGCTGGGGAACACTACCTTTGCTGACCACCAAGACAAACCTGCTGTTGAGATCCCGAAGATGAGCAGACTCCAGCTCACCGAGTAGAGACATCACAGCAGCGCTTCCCACCGCAGTCTCCAGAGACAGATCCGGCTGCTAATTATATCTACGTGCAAATCCCACCTCACCACAGTGGCATAAAGCACGTCCAGAGAGACCCAGCTGCTTGGCAATGGCACGTTCCCTGTGGAGGCAGGGGCTGATGGCATCTCCCACCTGCCCATGTGTGATGGGATCAGCCCCAGCACGGTTCACTGCTGCACTGAGGACATGAGGAATGGACCCAAAGCAGCCTCCACTATCTCCTACCAAACCAGATGTGCTGGTTCCTCAGTCCTTGGGTCACCGCAGGGTGTAGGGCACCTCTGAGTGCAAACTCCAAGGAGATCAGTTGCTCAAGACTTGCCCACTTGATCTGATCTCCCTTTTAAGACCAGACAAGCTCAGGAGGGAAATACCCAGCCAGAAACCTTGTTGAAGTGATTCTAAGACTTAATGTTATGAAACTTGGAGCAGGAGGTTCCACCAGAGGACCTCCAGAGCTCCTTCCTAACTTCGGTTCTTTTATGAGAAACAGAACCAAGAGCTGCAAGAACATCTTTTAAAAGAAACTTCAGCCATATCTCCGGTTGAAGGCGATTACTCAACCTGCCCCACACCATCCTAGATCCACCCTCTCCCAATGAATAGTCCTCTTCTGTCTCCGCAGCTCCAGTCGTCATCTCCAACACACCACATGATGCCCAGCTTGTTTCAGGGTCATTAGGGTCAAGGCTCAGAAACACAAACCTCCCCATGCAGAGGTGACCCCGAATAATTACCTCCTTCCCCCGATACTGCCCATATTGGCCCCATCTTGGGTCCCTCCTTGGCCACCTATGGACAAGGCTCAGACACAGACCTGGGTGCTGAGAGATCAGTGGCCCCAGGAGGGATTTCCAACACCCTGGAGACCCACAAGAGCTGGAGCAGCACTTGGCAGGTCTGGCCTTGCGAAAATCAGCCCTTGAAGGCCATCCCATCCCTGGAAACATTCCAGGTCAGGTTGCTCCTAGGGCTCTGAGCAACCTGATCCAGATGTCCCTGCTCATTGCAGGGGGTTGGACTGGAGGAGCTTTGAAGGTCCCTTCCAACCCAAACCAGCTGATGATTTGATGGTCCCTACGTAGTGCTCTTCATCAAGGGAGACTGAACTAAAGGAGACTGAGCCTTACCTCATTGGTTTATACACCCTCCAGGTGAAAGCCATCGCTTGGGCGGGCAGACAGCCATGAGCACCAGAGATGCCACTTATAGCAGGGCTGGAGGTGTCTTGAAATATCATGTAACTCAAGATCTGGCTCACTATCAGCCATGATTCCACCTCTGCTCACCCAGGGCATCCACAGTGATAAACATTTTAATTCTTACAAGTAAAAGATGAGGGTAAAATAAGAAAAAAGCTTCATCCATGGGGTCACTGAAAGCAACTGTCTGAGCGGCTTCCTAGCCATGCTTCCTTCTGCGGAAGTTCTCCTGTCTTCAGAAACCAACGCTAAACCGCAGAGACACCCTGAGAGAAGCTCGAGGCACAAATGGCTGAACTGGCTCTGCTCTTCGCAGCCACTATTGCCGCAATCAAAAATCCATTTTTAATTTGCATAGCTCATGTTGGCCTTCTCTGTCCTGGGCCTGAGAGCACCAGCCACTTTCGGAGGTGAAATCTCGGTGCCCCTGGAAGCTTTTCCACCATAAACAAGTCCTTCTTCTTCATCTGTACTTTGCTATAGAAATCAGAGGGGGATAAAACCTTCTCTGGTTGCCCCAGTTATGGGGCCACGGAGCAAACACCCATCACAGCACCCCTGGGCAGGTGGCTCCACCCACTTCCATACCCATTCCACATGAATTTAACTGTTTTCCAGCACTACCCCAATGTTTTTGCAGCTTCTCATCTGTTCCATCCCTGCTGGAAGTGTCACAGCTCCCAGGCTCCACCATCCTTCCAACTCACAGCATCTCCCCATGCCCTGAGTCAGCAAAGACCACCCCATTTCTGGTGGGAATAACCTGGGGTTTGCAGCAGACCCACCTCGTGGCGAGAGCTGCGAGGATGAGCAGCAGCAATGGAGCATCCTCAACCCCTCCAAAGGTTTCTTGACCTTCAGAAATCTCTCCCTTAATGGGCCATGGTGACCTTCAGATCTCAGCAAAGCTTCCCGGGCTTTCCAGCACACCCAGTCCAGTTGCTCAGAAGGGAAGATCAATGAGGGAATGAGGGTTTTTTTCCAGCCAGAACATGGACGTCAAGAGACTTTAGTGTGTTTCCACAGGTGCGGGATGTTGGGCTGAGCTGGAGAGACAGGACCATTGTGTCACCTCCAGGTGACAACTGTCCATGAGCAGGAATATCTGGTGCCTCTAGTAGCATCCGTTTTTTTTAATCTTTATTTTATTTTTAAAGTTGGGAGACGTGGTATCTTCTCTAAGCTGGACCCTGGCAAGGCCAAAACTATGAATTTCCGAGGCTGAAAGGACACGTAGCCCTCCAGCAGCCAGGAGCAAATCCACCCCATGGCTGTCTTCTTCTCTGCTATCAGTTGGTTTCCACTGAGCCTTCAGTGTTCCTGCAGCAAAGCCCAAAGAGATCAAAACTCATCGACTCAGTCCCTGTTAACCCTTCATGCTGCTTTGAGAACAAGCTCCTGCTTCACCCACTGTGTGCTGGGCTCATCCCCAGCAGCGTGGGCAGCAGCTGGAGGGAGGGGATCGTGCCCCTCTGCTGCGCTCTGCTCTGCTCGGGGAGACCTCCCTGCAGGGCTGGCTCCAGCTTGGGGCTCCTCAGCACAGCAGAGACACGGAGCTGCTCCCCACAGCTTTCCTGTAGGCCCAACAGCCCCAGCTCGACCTGACTACCATGGGCAACCATGGTCTGCCTGCAGCGAGTGACAGCCAGTTCACGCAGCACCCTGTGCCTGCACATCAAAACCATCTCCCTCTCTCCACACCACCTGCCTGGCGAGGAAAGGTGCCATCCCCACACTCGGTGATTTTATCAGAGGATCTTCCAAGAGCTTGGGGAGATGAAGCCAGACGCTTCTGAGGTCCCACATGAAAGCACTCGCTGAGCTGGGCGTTCCTGTTCCTGGCCTGCGTGGCCGTGAGATCACCTAGCCACAGTTTCTGTGCGCCAGCTGTAAGGAACTAGTCAGTCGCGAGCAGAAGTTGTGCTGCTGGTTGCTCACTGGTGACACTGGTGGGTTAGGAATATTATGAGAGACATCGTTTAAGAGAAAACAAATATATTCAAGTAATGAACTGCCTGGTTTAAGCCTCGCAAGCCATGAAAGCACTAAAGAAAGCAAAGCAGACACCTCAGAATGTTGTCCAGCTGCAGCTGGACCTTAGAAACCTCACCATTCAGTCTGAAGCTTCTCCCGCACCAGACAAATCACCTCTGAGAGGAGCTCCATGGGGCTGCCCATGGTTGCAGCATGAATCACGCTGCCTTGTCGGTGAGATCTTGTCTAGGGAGCTCATTTAAAACTATGACACTCTCTAAAACCAGGTATTTCAGAGGACAAGGAATTATTTCTCTAATGTACCTTTCCAGAGGGAACATCTAAGTTGCCCCTAAGGAGAAACACCTTTCACAGATGCTTTTACCTCCCGTGAGTGGTTGTTTTATGGAGTAGCAAAGCCCCATGAGCAGTCTCATTAGAGAAGCCCTCCATAAAACATCTCCAGATACGCGAGAGAAAGAGCTGCAGGAGCAGGGCTCTGCTCTCTGCTCTTCCATGGTGCTGGGAGGCTATCGGCATCTCCCAACTCACCATTGTACCGCACCGACCCATCGCCGAGCTCAGCCACACACGCCAGCAGACCTGCTGTCGTATTTACCTTTCCGTTTCTTCTTTCACCACGGCGTACTGGGTTGACTGGCGGCTCGACCTCTGCTCCTGCACCTTCTCGCTGCCCTCCAGCTCCTGCTCCAAGGAGGAGCTGGTGCTGCCCTCCCTGCTGACATTGCTGCTCCTCCCGGGGCTGTTCTCCGTGGAAGCCCTTGGTGACTCCGTGTTCTGCTTCAGGGTCTGCAGCTTGGCCAGAGGGATGATATCGCAGTTCTGTGGCCGGTGCCACACTGTCCTCTGGGTGGTGGCATTGTAGTAGTAGAAACGGGAGGTGTTGGGGTCAAAGAGCTCCCACCACTGGTTTTCATTGGTGCGTTTGATCCGCACCCCTGCGGGGGGGTCCCACACGCACTCCCCCGTGATGAGATTGGCGTACATGCGCTCCCGGGTTCGAGGCTCGATGATTTCCACCCATTCCAGCCTAAAGGAGAAGAAACAGAGAGAGAAAGAGACTTCAACCAGATGATCTTTGAAGGTCCCTTCCAACACAAACCATGCTGGGATTCAACACTTGCAGCACTGGGGGAGGCAGGATGGAGAAAGAGAGCATCTTGGGTGGCGACAGCGACTCTTTCTTCCTCCCCATTGACATCGAGTCCCGCAGTGCTATTTACACTAAATAAAGCATTTGCAAAGTTTGCAAGGCAGCTAAAAAACATCCGCCTGGGTTACAGCCTTCACCCCAGCTCAGGCTTCCACCCCAAGCCCTCTGTGTTTCAAAGCCAAAACTCTTCAGCGCAGAGACCCAGGGCTGCAGCACTGGCAGTGACAGGCAGGGGTGAGGCGAGAGAGCAGAGAGATGGAGCCCAGCTGGAGGCACCAACCTGGTGATGAACTTACTTCTTCTGCAAGACCACTTCGCAGTTCTGGGCTGCCGCCCAGACCACCAAGGCCGGCAGCATTTGTCCATGCAAGATGTGAAGACGATGGCTTCAACCCCCTTCAGCCCAGATGCTCCCCAGCAGGAGCCCTGGTGTGCCGGCGCCGGGCTACTCCACGGGTCTGCCCACACTCCTTCCCTCGGTCTCGATTTCAACACTGGGCAAAGGCACCAGCTCTCTGGCACCCCACCTCCGTCACCTTCCCCAAACCACCCGCCCCGACACACCTCGACTGAGTGATAACCACAGGCTGCATCAACACCGAAACCCAGCAGTGGGAGGGACGGAGCTAGAGAGGACTGGACAGTGATGACCACGTCCTGGGCTCCATGTGGAGGGTGAGGAGGGAGGAGAGAGAAGAGAAGAGAGAGGAGAGAGAAGAGAAGAGAAGAGAAGAGAAAAGGAGGATAATCTTCTGTGGGAAGGGCCCTACGATGATCATCCAGTCCAACTGCCTGACCAATTCGGGGCTGACCAAAAGCATGTTATGGGTGGTGAGAGCCTGTCCCAGGTTTCCCCGCGAGGTGGGAGAAGCCCCATGCCTGTCCCCATTGCAGGTCAGGTTGGAGCTTGGAGCTCTGAGCACCCTGCTCTAGCTGCAGATGTCCCTGCTGACTGCAGGGGGTTGGACTAGAGGCTCTTAAAGGTTCCTTCCAACCCAGACCAGTCTGTTATTTGATGATGATTCCATGTTATTAAGGGCATTGTCCAAATGCCTCTTAAAACACTGATGGGCTTGAGGCACTGACCACATCTCCAGGAAGCCTGTTCCAGGGTTTGACCACCCAACTGGTAAGGAAATGCTTCCTGATGTCCAGTCTGAACCTCCCCAGCTTCGAACCATTGCCACACATCCTATCACTGGATCCTAGGGAGAAGAGATCAGCCACAAGCTGCTCAGTGCCCTCTGTGCACCGTTATTAAACCAGGAGTCGGGCTTTGCATAGGCTACGGAGTTCATCACCAAAACATGGAGCAGAAAACGAGGTTTAACCTTCGTCCCATCACCCTGTCCCCTGCTGAGCCACAGGCCTGGCACCATCACCCCAACATGGTGACTGAGCTCCAGCAGAGATGCTGCAAAGGGGTTATTGAAATCATAAAGCAGTAAACGGGGCTTAGAAATGCAAAAGAGGATTAAAAGAAGGTCATAATCCCAAAGAACAGACAATTTAACCAATTTTTTTTCAGATTACCCCAAACACTGTGTCACCTTTTGCTAAGCCAGGGGATACCCGAGGCTTAGAGGCTGCCGCGTCTTATTCAAATTCTTTTTTTGTGTGGGCTTATGTAAAAAGATACCAGGGATGTTTGATTTCACTAACATTTCTTACTTGGAATTCAACCTCGTCTGCGTTTACAAGCCTGTTCAGGAAGATATAGAAATAGATAAGGGAAAAAAAAGCCCCCAGCGTGCTAAGCGGAGCTTATCAAACGAGGTGGCATTTCAAACTGACACGTTCAGTGAGTCAGACAAGTGACGGATGGCATCTCGCTGCCTTTTCCTGGGAGCCAGTCCCCTGGGGGGGTTTCAGAAAGGCCCAATTTGCTCAAGCAAGAAGAAGTTTCCTTGGTGGGGGCAGGCTCTTGCTCCCCCAGCAGCCGGAGATGCTGGCAGCCTGGCCCCAGGCCCTCTGGCTCATCTTCAACTCAATTTAAACCGCTGGATTGAGAAAAAGGAGCGAGTTTTGCAGGTGCCGGCAGTTCCCAGTTGAACAAACCAACCCAAATCATGGCAATGTCTCCACCTCTTCTCGGCAGAGAGAGGAAAAGCTGCAGTTCAGCCTTACAGAACAGAGACCAGAAGCACTGGAAGAAGGGTAAATTCTATCACACGCCTCATCCCATTCTGCAAAACTCAGCCCTAACGAGCAGCTGTAATGCAGGGCGACAGCAGAGCTGAAGGCCAACCCAAGCTTTGTGGAGTCCACTGAAGGTTTTAATTTGGGTCCGAGCGTGATGCACCAACCTGGTGTTAAATGATTTTGGCCCCAGAGTGATGTCACTGCTTGGCTCCCGGTTTTAATGCTTCTCTTTGACTACTTTGGTTTAAAATAAGCTTCGTGGGCTTCAACAGGGCTTTGGATCTTCCCACCAAGAAGGGTGGGAACGGTGGGCTGTCAGGGAGGAAGAAGAAGTCCTTCATCCAGGGCTTCACCAGGGTGAAAGGAGAGCTCAAACACTCCACAGTTACTGCAGGGAACTAAAACCAGAGCAGGCTGGTCTAGGATAGGATAGACTTGTCCTTGATAGGACATACAGATGTGCTGAGGGACAGGGTTCAGTGGTGAACTGGCAGCGCTAGGTGAATGGCTGGACACGATGACCTTAAAGATCTCTCCCAAACAAAATGATTCTGTGATTCTGTGACAAGGGGTGATGGGTTAAACTGAAAGAGGGAGATTCAGATAAGAGAGAATGAGGAAATTTCTACAGTGAGGGTGGTGAGAGCCTGTCCCAGGTTGCCCCGAGGTGGTAGAAGCCCATGCTTCTACCTGTCCCCATGGTAGGTCAGGTTGGAGCTTGGGGCTCTGAGCACCCTGCTCTAGTTGCAGATGTCCCTGCTGACTGCAGGGGGTTGACCATTGAATGTCCCTTCTAGCCCAAACTATTTGATGATTCTGTGATTCTATGATTCTAGAATAAATAGGATAGGATGGGATAGAAGAATCAGCCCCATGGAGCTTGAAGAAGATGAAGGTCTGTTTGCACCCACAGAACTAGATCGTCACGGGCCATAAACCAGCCAAGGTAAAACCCTGCAGTGCCTCAAAAGTGAGTACATTAAGGAAATGTTGGACCTTTTGTCCTAGAGCTCTTAATTTCCTCTTGGTTTTCACTGTGAATTATCAGCTTAATAACTCTGGGCAGTGTCTGGGCTACAGGTCCGCTCTCTGCATCGTTATTTTTGCTGTCGTTGAAGAAGAAGATATGTCCACATTTCTCCCCCCTTCCCAGTTTTTTAATTTACTCGGGTAATTCATCAACTCCAGCAGCTCGATACGCCACCCCTCTGCAACGCTGAGGATCGATAGCCAAGGGCCACCCTCCTCAGCCTCGTGCTGGGCAGTGGAAAGGGAGAACAAACATCTGCCATCAGACACACAAATCTGAGGTTCATCTGCCTGAAAGTCAAACAAAATCCACCTGTCTGGAGCGGGGGGACCTGTGGGAAGCTGATGAACCTGCGTGGCAGAGAATCTGGAGAGAAAAACACACGGGACTAGGAGACAGCTCTGCTAAAGCCATGTCTTACTCCAAACCTTAAGTTTTAAAAAAACCTCCCATATTGCACTTTTTCTCCTCAGGAATGCAAATTCAAGGCTAAAATTCCCGAGTATTTCCCCAAAACGGGGTCCTCACACAGTACTGCCCAGCTATGAGTGGGGATAACAGGTGGGTGGTCCCAGAATGACCATCGTTATTTGCTTCATCAGCCCCAAAACCTCCTTGATGGGCAGCAGAGAAGCCTGCTGCAGCCCTGGTACCCAAACAGACCCCAAGCTACCCCAACAAATTTAAATTAAAATTTACATCGCCAAGCATGGTCCAAGACAGCACAGACCTTACTGCCGTGTGTCGAATCACAGAAGGGTTTGGGTTGGGAGGGACCTTAAAGCTCACCCAGTCCAACCCCGTGCCATGGGCAGGGACACCTTCCACTAGAGCAGGTTGCTCCGTCCCGCCTGGCCCATTGGGTTAAAGGGATTTGTAACTGTCCCGGGTTCAACATGGTGGAACC
>NW_010425235.1:0-7627 GCF_000710305.1 Buceros rhinoceros silvestris
TAAGGGAATATCTTCAAATTCTCCTGCGCTTAGGGACTACTTCATCCACCGCAGGGATAAGGGGTACCACTGGGTCCATCCATCAGGGCAAGACAGTTCATTAGACCACCCCCACCGGGAATCGGCAGAAAACGGAGAAGGTCCTACCCATTTTGCAGAAGGAGTCTTTTACTGCTTCAGGGAAATAGCAGGTCCTGGACATGTCTTGCTCTCCTTGATAAAGGTTTCCAGTCCGGGGGGTAAGATTCAAGAGTCCTGTGCGGCATCTTTGAGAGAGCCGCAGCACAGACAAGATAGAGAGAAGGGCAGATAGAGCAGAGGGGGGAAAGCAAGATGGCGTCGAGTCCTCCAACGCACCCCCTTTTATGACTTCATTCAAAGAGGAGTGTTCTCCTTCCCGGAAGTTTGGGAAAACCACAGCTCTCTGGGAGGCAGAAAGCCAAATGACAGAAGAGCATCTGGTTCCTGCATGTTGAACCCGGGACACACACCCATGGTCATCTGTAATTTCCATAAAGGAAGGCATGAAGGTGAAGCAAAACTGAATCTGCTCCAGAACTTACAGGGGCCTCAAGGGACTTTTTGACATAGCAGTCATGGAGCTATTAAATGCTGTCATAACAAAGTTATTGGTTGGAAGGAATTTACAGCTTGAGAAATTTACAATTTCGTTCAGAAAAGCTAGGCCAGGTGAGCACAGCAAAAGGGAGACAGGTCTTTTTTAATTAAAAAAAACCCCTGTGAGGTAAAATATAGCACTGGCAGATTGCCTTTCAAAAGTCTAAGCATCAATTTCTCTTACAACAACAACTTAGAATACATTTTCTACTGTAAGTTATTTCATTCAGGTTGTCCTGATTTAAGATAAACAGGGTTGGTTTGTTTGCGATGGACACATCAAACAGGCAACAGTGTATTTTTCTGCTGTACATCAGTGCATCTCACTGGCCATGGAGCTTTCAGCAGGCTCAGGGTTTCTTTAAAAATGGCATGCAGACGAAAACTGCACCCGTTTTTAATCCACCACTTGAGCTGCCACGACCCTCCTTCTCACCCGCGCTAGGACCTGCCCCTCAGTGCTGCTGCTTTTTCTCACTGCCTATCTGACCTGGTCCTGCACCAGGCTGCCGCTATTCCTACTACTGCAATTGCCAGCATTGCTTTGTTCCATGGCCCAGCCACTGTCACATTGTTCCTGTCACTACTCCTGTCATTGCTTCATGGCCCAGCCATGCACATGGACCTCTGCCAATCCGAGCTGTTCCACCCAACCGCGTCACGTGTTGTCGCTGTTGAGCTGCCAGGTAGCTTTATTTGCTGCGCTTTCTTCAACCGCAGTTTGAGTGCTTCCCCTCCTCCCCGTGCCTGCCTGGCTGCACTGGTTCTGATCCCCTATCGGACTGTTCAGATCTTGTTTTCTGTAGGTAGTATCTTTCTCTTGTTATTAAAACTGTTCGAGTTTCCCGTGCTTAACAGAGGCCTCACAACCTTTTTTTTCTTCTTAACTCTTTTCTTAACCTTTTCTCCCAGAACGTGAGGGGGGCTGTTTAGAGGGAGAGTCCGTTCCGTGACTGGCCAGCCCTGGCCAACCGGTGACACAGGGGAATGAGGAATAAACTCTGCTGGCAAAATCTCAGTTTCTTTAAGTCACATCCAAGTTGTCACCATTTGAAAGAACCAAATGGCAGCAAGAGTCAATTTGCTCTCCAAGAAGGTTTATCTCCTCAAGAGATAAACAAAAGAAACTAGTGTTCGAGCTGGGAATGAGTGGAGGGCTTAACACACTTCTTATGGCCTCAGGCAAAGAAAAGGAGGTTTGAATGGGGGAAACATAATTTAATTTAATTCAAAAACAATGAAAACCACAAATCATCACTTAAATTCAGGTAGGACAGAAAGAAAGAGAGAACAGTGATATTAAATACATAAACACACATACCTTCCCTCCTCTCCACCTCTCCACTTACTATGAACCCTCACACGCGGTCTCTGCTGGAGGTGGAGGGGAGGAAGAAAAACACCTAAATGAAGAGAGTGCAGTCCTTTTAACCTCTTGCATGAAGTTCCAGGTTGATATTTGGGACAAACTTCCTCTGCATACATAGTCTCTCTTGCTCCCACAGGAGATGGCTCAGCTCGGCCATTTTCCATTCCATGTGAGGAGAGGGTGTGCATCCCTTGGACTGACGGCTCCTGTGCTGAGTGCAAAACACTCAGCCCTGCTGCAAAACTTGAGAGTCACCAGGTTTCCAGGGGATGTTCTGGGTCTCTATCCACATTCTAGCAGGCTCTCATTCTTGGTGCTTTGATCTTTTTTCTCCTCGCTCGCCAGCGGTTACTCTCAGTGCAGGGTTGGCGGGGGAAGCTCCAGGTTCCTGCCTCCCAGTGCCTCTTCTATCCACCTTCGCCAGTAATCAGCAAAGTAAAAACTCTACTTGCTGCACAGAAGACTTTTACTGTCCCAGTGCAGTGAAGATAAGTTCTTGTTCCTGAGGTGACTGCTTCGGGAGTTCTCTTTCTGACCTGAAAACACACGCCAAAAGAAGCAACACTGTTGGGGTTTTTATAGTGTTTTTCAAAGACACAGTGATGACACAGCTTGGCTCCAGGGGTGGGTACAAAATTGGAGCCAGGGTTGCTTTCATAATGCCAGTTACATGGGCCAATACCCCTTCCCCCATGCTACTTCCTTTCGCATGCAAACATGGGCAGGAACAGCCCCCTCCTTGCCCTGGAGCCAAAATCCTAAACCACAACACAAGTGCTTTTTAGTACACTAAACCAGCTGAACCACACTTAATAAGTAGTCAGCCCAAGACTCCCTAATTTTGCAGTAAAGATCCTTCTTGCATATATTTTGATCACAAAGGTTACATTTTTCTATATTTCAGACTGCATACATTTCAGACCATGGAACTTTTATTCTTTGATATAAAGAGAATGAGGTTCAATGCGTGGACTAGACTTTCTGTGAGGTAAGGAATACGTAGTGATTTTGAGTTCATCAATTTAAACAAAACACTACTGGCTTCATCATTACACGTTTGTTAACCTTAGCATCTTCATTTGGGTTTATGGCGGGGAAGGCGGGTTTGTTACTTGTTTGATTTTTACACAGATGTCTGTTTTCATGTTTAAATCTGAACAAAAATCCAAGCATTTACTACTTGGTTTAGGCCTGAATTAATATTCTAACAGACAAAGAAAAAAAGAAGAAAGATGTTATTAAACAATGCACAACGCTTTCTTTTTTTAATTCTGCCTGACTGATAGAATCCAGTGCACTGGGTAAGATTCTTGTAAATTTTTAAAGAGGATTTTGCAATTTTTTTGGTGAATATTAATTTAAGGACTTTCAGTGTGCTCTTAAGACAGTGAACTGTACTTGAATTTCAGCTCCATGGTAGTTCCTTTCCTTTAAATGATGACAGGATTTTCTTATAACTGAATGCTCACCAATGGAAGAAATGTAACAAACACTATGAACCAAACCAGAGCCACTTTATCTCAAAAAGAGGAAAGACTTTTGTGTTCCACTTGCCTTTAAGTTTACCAAAACCATCAGGAAACCTCATCTATCCTTTTGAACAAGACACCTACAACCCGCAGAAAAAGAGTTTTGCAGTTTAGATTAAATATCACCTAACATTGGTAGAAGCAACACAATTTTCAGTTTAAGGTTATGATATATTAAGGATTATTAAATTTTGCTGAATTGGTTAGTGAATGAGAGGTCTCTGATATATCCTCTTCTGATTCATCAATCATTAACAGTTAACAAGATATTTTTTCTTCCCCAACATTCCTGGCAAACGCAAAATGCTGAAAAATAAAAGTAATCTGTCCAGTAAGTGTTGCCAGCCTCTAAGACTCTTGAGTTCATTCCAGTTGCTAACATTTTCTGGGAAGAGGGATGTGTTCACTGATATTTGGCAAAGTACAGAAATTCAGGGATATTTGGTTTGGCTTTATTTTCAGGGCAAATTAATAACTACAAAATTTGTTTCTCATGATCTGCAACAAACCTGTAAGCTGAAATGAAGCATTCTGGAGGAAGAAAACAGCTCTGTAGAGTTAATCAGATATGGTGTCTGTGTAAGCTTAAAACATGAGCACCTTCAATGCTAGAATACAGGCCAATATGTTCCATATTTTTCATCACATGGTCTATGATGACCTTGAGAATGAATAGCCATTTGAAACAATTATGTCTTTTAAAAATGGCAGTATCTTGGAGTGTCCCGGTTTGGGCTAGACTTCCTTGTTTTGAGTTCTGGTCCAATATAATTATTCCCTGCATGTACTTTAACCCCACATTTAGTTGGTTAAAAGAGGGTCAGATGCCCTGTTACGTGTCAAGGCTATAAAGCAGCACGCAGGGAGCACCTCCCTTCTTCCTGGATGAAGTCAAAAGCAAAGGTGTAGAAATATTTAAAAAACTGAAAATACTTAACATTTTCTCTAATTTGACAGAAACATATTCAACAAATACTCACACCTTAGATTTAGAATGGACATCTTGACTCATAGTTTAGTAATATCATACTTCATCCAAACCTGAATTGAAGCGACTATGTAGTACTGATCCAGTTTATGTTATGAAATGCCTGTTCAACCATAAACTAAAACTCTGGTAGAAAAAACACAGTGGTAATTACATCTTTTACAACATTAAAAAAAACAAACCGAACCTTGAAACTGAGTGAATTCTTTTGCATTTTGAAGATTTGAACTGGATTTACTTCCTGGTAAATTCTCTGAATTTAAGTTTCTCAAACCATGTAATATACATAGCTTAGGATGAAGTTTAACTCAGAAAGCAGCAAGATTACTTCTGTATTTTATATTTTGACTGGGTAAATGATGCATTTCCAGATTGTACATTTAGTAAAAGGGATTAGCTGAAGCCAATTTGGAAACAAGGTAGAAGAATAAAAAACCATACAGTAAAAAAGGATGGGCAAATGTACAGAATGCTAGCAAACGAGTTAATGGATGCTGGCATGCAGCAGAGAGCCACAGTGTACCTAACATTGATCACCAGCTTTGCTTTGATCTGACATCCAGAAAAGCTTTTGTGTTTTAAGAGGCTTTGGTGAGCAGCTCACCGTTCAATCTTGGCAAGAGTGGGAAGAAATATTGTTTGTTTGGAATTTTTCTCTCTGCCAATGGCAATGACCATTTGGGCCAGCATTTGACAAACATGAATTTTTGTTCAGCTTTTATAATCTGGCTGTAGTGGCAGTTGTTTATAAATAGTAAGCATGTTCCAATTCAGTAGCATATCTACTGAGACTCTGTCTAGTACAAAATAGCAACTTTCATGACAGACATCTCTCTGGGAAGGTGAAAGATTTCCTTTCATTCCTAGTGATAGCATTTAAACTTGAAGTTGAATGACTGTTCCTGGATTCCTTCTTCAGACAAACAGCTTGTGTACCTCGTAAGAACCAAGGAGTCCCAATACTTTCGATTTTGTGGTTTTTATCTTAAGACACTTTCAGAATTCAGAAATGATTAAGAATTATGTACTGTATTTTTTTCCTGAGCACAAGCTGAAATTTTTGCTGCTTCAGGAAGGGGAACTTTATGGACTGGTCACAGAGAATTATGTGCATGATGTGTTACATCTTTTAAGATTTTAGGTTCTTATTACTTTCAGAATATCTTAGTTTAAACATACGCAAAGGACTATGAAAGCCAGGAAACAACAAAATGTACCTAAATTCCCCTTCTTCTCACACCAGCTGCTTAAACCATTGACTTAGGAGAATAACTAGGGTTAGTCTGTCTACATGCATAGATTTTTTGGCGAAGATGTTTTGTTCCAAGCTACCTTGCTGTGGGATGCTTTTGTTTACTTTTGGGGAAGGAAAATGTTGTTGAACATTCATGTTCAACACCTTGATAAGAAATTGATCTCCACCCCTTGATAAGAAATTGATCTTGTTCTAGAACTAGGTTATTTTATCAGTAAAACGTAATGCAAATCAGTAAAAAAAAGACAGAGAAGTGATATCATGAAGGCTGTGGAGAGAGAGATTTGTTAACTGTGTTAAAAGTGAAAAAATAATAGTAATAAGTGAAAAAGCAATAGTAATATTCATACACAGATAGAGTTCATTGTTTGGTGTGTCTCAGTGGTACTATTCCATTGAAAGAGACATTGTTTCTTTGATACTGAGGAAAGCAAGATTAGTCAATGAACATAATTTTTAGTATTTGTTATAGGAAACAATTGAATCATTAGTATTTTGCTTGCCTTTTTTTTTTTTTTTACAGATAATTTTTTCCCATTTAAACTCAAAGAGGGCAGATATAGATTAGACGTAAAGACGTAAAGATGGTGGAGAGATGCTGGAAGAGGTTGCCGAGAGAGGTGGTGGATGTCCCATTCCTGGAAGCGTTCAGATTGGATGGAGTTTTGGGCAAGCTGATCTAGCTGAAGGTGTCCCTGTCTACGGCAGGGGGATTGTAACTAGATGATTTATAAGGTCTCTTCCAACCCAAACCATTTTAAGATCCTACAATTCCTTGTGTTATCTATTAACTTGCATTTTGTTGACTTTTTATCCTCTGAATCAAATAAAGAAATCAATGAAACTTTCATTTGGCTTTTGCGTTATCACTAGTCAGTTGATGCTTTAATACATTCAAGTAGGTGTTTTCTGATTTTGATATGTAACAAAGAATTAGCCAGAGCTAACACAGTGAAGGTCAGGGCCCTGAGAGTATTGACGTGTCTTACCACACCCTGCCAAATCTTTCTTGGGATGCTTCTGACCCATAACCACAAGACTGTCCTGGTTTCCTGAATGAGACATTCACCCAGGGCATGTCCTTGTACCCAGTCCTGTCACCAGCCTTATCTCCTACTCCTGGACTAATCCTGGACCTGATTTAACCTCTGACTATGCCCAGAGCACAGTTCTGCCTATCACATATTAATAATAAAAAAGAACTCAGAATGCTGAACTATGTATATATGAATGTAACTTGCAACATTCTGCACCCAGAAACAGCTCTGTCCTAAGCTGTGTGATTTTAGTCCACAAGGTCTAAAGTCTGCTCAGACCTTGCATGGTCAGCTATTGCAGCACTGAACAGCAAGGTGCATCGGTAGCTGTTTACGTGCCTAATTAGACAGCCTTCAAACAAACTCATGGCTGCATAAGTAAATGCAAGTGCATGTATACTTTGTTCTTGATGATAAGAGTTATTGTTAAAAATTATCAGCTCAAGATGCAAGCACAAACATTTACGTGTTTACATCATGGTACTTTTTCATTGTCATTAAGAACACCTCGTGTGTCAATGTGGGCATACTAATTAATAAAGACCATAAAGAATTCCTGTATAAGAGTAAGAATAGAAGCTCTCTAGTAGTGGTTGAATACAGCAAGATTATGTGAGCTGAATCATATTACACAGGAAGCTCATCCAAACTGAGACCCTAACTCCTCTTTACTGATATCAACATTGTTTTTTCCTCTTCTGTGTACTACTTACTGCAATGCTGTCCTTGAACAGGCAGAGGTCACCAGCATTGAGGCCATGTTGCTGAAAACGCAGCTGTGCTGGGCAGGGCACGTCTCCAGGATGGCGGATCACCGCCTCCCTAAGATTG
>NW_010425235.1:7657-14396 GCF_000710305.1 Buceros rhinoceros silvestris
TTTCCTACGGTGAACTCGCCACTGGCTGCCGCAAGAGAAGAGCTCCAAAGAGGAGATATAAGGACTCCCTGAAACAGTACCTCAGCCTTGGCCATATTGACCACCATCAGTGGTCCACCCTGGCCTCCAGTCGGGAGATTTGGAGACGCACCATACATAACGCTGCTGCCTCCTTTGAGAGCACGCGTAGAATCAGTCTCGAGGAGAAAAGACAACGCAGAAAGAACTGTGCCTCGACTATACCACCCAAGGAGACCTTCCGGTGTGCTCTTTGCAACCGGTCTTGCCTATCCCGCATTGGCCTTTTCAGCCATCAGCGCGCTTGCAGTAAGCTTGGGTAACGCCCTTCCCAAATCTTCATCTGCGAAGCCAAGCCATGACCGACTCTCCCCTTATAAAGTCTAATCACTAGTGGTTTTGTTATACCTAAAAAGGAAGAATTCTACAACCAATCAAAGCAAATTGGTCAGTACAACATGATAAAAAAATACCCATAAATAAAAATATATTACAAACACCATTTTTTAAAACAGGCCCCACATAATATCTTGCAAAAACCTTGCAAATGATGATTGTAATTTAAGGAATTCCTTCAGTATAAATGAAGTACTTGAAATGAAGTCAGAACAAATTATTGTGATTTGCATATTTTTTACATTAAAATACATTACCATAAATCCTTAATACATTGTATTTTTTCAGTCTAGAAAGAGAAGTAGAAACCTTACATGTTCATTACACTATATTAAGCCAGCTTAAAGATTTATTACTAATCATCAGCTTGTGAGTTTAGCTTAGCTTTACCTTTCATTGCTTGTACAGATATGTACATGTATTTAGACATATATAGAGTTTTGGCATCCTGAAGCTATTATTATATTCAAAGCATATAGTTGTTTTGAAATAAAATCAGCTTTTCTATTACGGTGACATTGTTTTCTATTGTGCAAATGGTTTGAACAAGACAAACAACACCGCGTTAAGAATGAAAGCACTTCTGTATCTCTGCATTAACCATTCCTGTTTGTCTATCCACACCTTACAAGTATAATTAAATTATGGCAAATTTAAATCTTTTGAAACAAAAATTAGTGTTAAAATCACATCCAGAGTATGTCTCAAAACTTAACACATCTCAATCAAAACATCGTGAGAGAAAACATGAATATAGAAAAAAGTTTTTAATGGGACTTGTAGGAATGCATCTTATCACAACTTGGACTGAAGGTACAAATACAGAGAAGGCACCATACTGCTTAAATAATCTTGCGCTGACTATAACAGGACAAAACTTCAGTACAGTTGCCTATAGGCCTACCAGCAGAGGTATAAAAACCTGCTAGCTGCAGCAATAGGGTGCTTATTGAGGACTAGCTGACCATCTTCAGAGCAGAGCTTTCCTGTGCTGAGTTCAGTGTATCTACAAGAAGCCTGGATCATTTTGGTAATTAAGCTGAGGCAGAAAGCTAAAACCGGACAGGGAGGGGTGTGAGGGAGCTGCAGTCCATGACTGCAAGACTCCTTTCCACTCCCACACTTGAATGTGCTCCTGAACTGAGCACTTCTGGTCGGTATATCCCATCCTCTAAATCAATGAATTCCCTGACTCTACATTCACCTACTGTTTCTCTTTTCCATAGCTATTTAGCTTAATATCCCATGGCCCTTCATTTTATCTAAGAAAACTTTCCCCCTTGGTATTCCTGGGTTCTGGGGTGGATCGCAAGTATCACGCTGTGAAATTAGAGCTGGTCTTTAGGAGAAAGTGGGAAACATTAGTGTAAATCTCTTTTCCAGAAGGGAGGCAAAGCAAGCAGGTGGCTTGAAGCAGACAGGACAGGGATTCACCTATCTGGGCTGGTATTTGGGAGGACATGAAACCTGGAATTCATGTCATTGTCCTGAGCCTGGCTTCACCTCAGAATTTAATCTCACAGGTAGCAGTCACACACCCAGACTCCTGAGAACTGGCAATATCACAGGCTCAAGATGAAAAAAAGGCATCTGTTAGAGCTGCCAGTATTTATGGGCAATGTGCTCAGCATTCAGGAAGAGAAATGACTGGTGTCACATGGGATGTGCTGATGAAGAGCTTTTTCATGATTCCTACCTAAATATCCCAGTAGAATTTGGGCCTTTGTAGACCTTGTGCTCTGCTGATATAGATTTGTGTGGTCCAGCTTAAAAGCAAATAATTTCCACACTCTGGAGGGACTGAGATATCTGTCCTAGTTGGGTATTCCCAGCACATTTGTACAACCACTAACTCAGTTTTTGCTGAGAGACAACAAATAGAAACAGATGCACTAGTGAGCTGGTGTTGTTTTAGCTGCAAGTAAGGTTTTTACTTAAGCTAGTTTTACTAGCTTCTCAGCTGGCATAAATTAATACAGCTTCAATGTTCACACTGACTTTGGGTCCAGCCCTTAAAGATTTATGGAAGTGCCAAAAGTGGCAACATGGCACCTAGAGCACACTCTTCATCTACACGACAGCAATAGTGATGAGCCATACTCTACTTCACAGTGACTGTAAGGGCTCTCAGCTTCATCAGAGTATGTGATAAACATGGGTTGATACTTATTTTGCAGCCTATTCAGTTGCCATAACTTTTCTCCCATTAAAAAAAAAAAAAAAAAAAAAAGCAGTTACAGGAAACTGGAGTGATATTTTTAAGACGTGGACACCTGTATGTTAGGAACTGTACTGAAATTACATCTTTCTGCATGGGATAGACATCATATATAAAGACTTTCTGTCATTCTTATCTCACTGTGGACTTAAACTAGCAATTTAGAGATGAAAAGATTTGGATATCCCATTGGTCCCCCAAGGTCCAAAAGTTATTCTAATGAATGATGCCAAAGCATCCACATATTCCCAGCAAAGGAAATACCACAAATTGTTACCCAATTGAAAAGAAAGAAATGAAATACTACTGTGAGAATGAATGCAAAAATTAGTTACTATCTTGTATTTTCTTACAAGCTACATGTTGTATTTTAATCAAAGCAAGTAAAATACAGGTTTTGTTTCTAAAATACAAAATATTGGAGATGTTAAAAATCTTCATTTAGTTCTTATTTTATGTCCGTATTGATGTAAAGTATGTATATAATTCAGGACTGTATGTGTGTTATTGTATGAAGTTGTAACTTCCATCCAAAAAGGCGTATGTAACCTCAGTCCTTCTGTTGTGTGCCCCATAGAAAGTGTTACTGCCAATATTTAATTTCAGAGAGACTGAATGACAGAAAAAACAAAAAATGCATGTCATTCTAAGCAGATGGTTGTCACAGGTTGCATGCCACAACTAAGAGTTAGTATACAAGTTTATGCAGCTTGATACACTACGAACAATTCCTGCACATAAATGCTGAATGAAATAAGCCTTGGGTAACACTTCAGCAAAATAATTCACTTTTATTATTTCCCTATTATTAGTTCCCTTGAAGTGTTTTTTAACGTTTCTAGATATATAACAAATGGACTACCCATGCCCACTAGCAGATGTATAGTCTCTGCAATGCTGTCATTCCTGCAGCAAGTTCCCTGTGTATCTACCTGTTCACTAAGCGTGGAAAACAAGCAGCCCCCACTCCACAGCAGGACTACCACAGTCATTCCTTTGGGTCTTATGATAGAAATCGTAACATTGAAAACATAATTATAATGAAATGCAAGAAGCATCAAACAGCCTTCTGAAATTTATCCTAAATATAAGCCACTATCACTTTCCTTTCCCACTTACTTTCTGAATACCAGGAATTATTGCAGAAACAGTTCCATTACGGTAGAAGAGCTCAAATATGACTATGCACAGAAGCAGTATGTGTCTTCCAAATGGATGCATCACTTAGTAACTTTGTGGGGATTTAAACAGTCCTTTCACCCATGGGGAGGCTAGTGAATTCTGGTGAAAAGCCGTGTAGTAGCCGCAAACCCTTTACAAGCCTTGCCTCAAAAGTTGAATGATGGTATTAAACATTGTTGTGCCTATATATATTCACTCTTTTTTTTTTCTGCAACTACCACCTTCTCAATGTTTTACTTCTTAGCTCCTCAAACAAATAATTTATTCTCACTGTCTAATTTTTCTTTAAATTGCTGGGGACCTTTTAAAGTTTGCAACTAGCACGTACCGCAGTGTACCAGGCACTGCACCTACACAATAAAAATACATGTGGATCACTCTGAATTGGAGAACTATTATAACTGCCAGCAGTTGCCCATGGCTAAACAAAAACCGAGTCATCCCATCGTGCATAGTCAATATCTATCACTATGTGATACCTGCGTAAGAATAATAGTGCGTATTTTGATTCTGATGAAGTTAGCTACTCCTGATATATGGAAATAAAACACCTTACGTTCACCCTGATAAGTTGATTGAAATTTTTAATTTTTTTGTGGCTTAGAAAGAGTGAAATGAAGAGGTTTTGTATACATCTCTCCCGTTTTAAAAAAAAAATAAAGGAGAGCAGTTGCTGACTAACCTTAAGCATGAGATTTTAATTTTGTTTAATTGAGATGTTATTAGGGGGAAGGTTATTGAAAGGATCTTTTCGAACAGCTGTGTTCTTCAAAATAACACGGCAATGTTTCCTGGATTTAGTCCCACCCAGCATTATGTATAATTGTGCTTTGTAGAGATCACCGTATATATGATTTCACCTGAAAAGATTTCATGTAAAATCAGCATCATTACATTTTTAATGTTTGTCTGACGTATTAAACGGCAGCAGATTGACCTGGTTTGAGTTCACACTTCTTGATTTTTCTCGACAAGTTCCTTTTTTTTTTTTTTTCCCCAATTACCAGCTGTGGACATAGTCCAGGTTTTGTGCTGTTTAGAACTGCTCTGAAAAGTATTTCTTATCCTAAAGAATAAGATTTACTAAAATCTGAGCAAAACGCAACATAGGTGTGATCACCTTGATATGCAAGTTTTTCAAGTGGCCTAAAACATTCCAAGCAATATCTTTCTTATAGATGTTGTCCCTTTCCCAAGAAAGTGCCCAATTATCAGGGCTAGGGTTGGCCCAGCTGCCCACCATCCTACCCTGTTTCCCAGATAGGGGTGGTGGGACAACTGGCACAATCCCTAGGAACCCACAGCCTCCATGCTGACCTGAGAGCCTGAAGGCAGATCTTACAAGTGAGCTCTGGGACAAAAACTGTGTAACTGATTTTGGCTTTTCAACACCCTAGGTCATGAGGTTGTTTGCTTAGTAGCAGACTCATGTTATAGTCTTAGCCTTTCTTTGGGAGGAAGCCTCTCTTTTCACACTTCACAAGCCTCTGTGGATCCTAGTCTGGCTGAAGACCGCATAGTTTCACCTTTCCATGTTCAAGCAATGTCTCTCTGTTCCTCTCAGGCAACCCACCTCCATTTCTACTTCTGAATGCTCCCTGTTCTCATCTGACTCAGTCAGGATCTCCACATTTCTCTGTGTTGGCTCTCTGTCTGTTGGAAAGGACCGTTATAGGGATTTGAGGAGTTGACCTTGAAGTTTACCAGCTCTCCTGTTCACCTTTATGCTCCAGCACAGTTTCCCGTGGAATCCTTCCAAGACAGTCCCAGAACAACCTGAAATCTGCTGTCCTGAAGTCCACAAGGGTGACTTCAAAGCTGGTGAAGGATCTGGAGAACAAATCTTATGAGGAGCACTTGAGAGCACTGGGCTTATTCACCCTGGAGAAAAGAAGGATCAGACCTTGTCAATCGCTGCAACTACCTGAAATGATGTTGTAGTGAGGGGGGTGTCAGTCTCTTTTCCTAAATAACAAGTGATAGAACAAGAGGAAACAATGCCAAGCTTTGCCAGGTGAGGTTTACATTCAATATTAGGAAAAAAATCTGCACTGAAAGGGTTATCAAACATTGGAGCAGGCTGTCCAGGGAAGTATTTGAGACACCATACCTGGAAGTGTTGAAAAGACATGTAGACATGGCATATAGGGACATGGTTTAGTGGTGGACTTGACAGCGTTAGGTTCATGGTTGGACTCTATCTCAAAGGCCTTTTTCAAACTAAATGACTCTGTGATTCTATGATAATGTCTTCTGGGCTTTTCTCAGGTTCTTAGCTCTACAGTTTCATGGTAATTGCAGTCAAGACTGCCCCTGGCCATCCATACCTGACCACTTCTTCCTTGCCAGTGACAAACAAGACCAGCAGAGAATCTTCCTTGTTCAGCTCATGCATTGTCTGTGTGGAAAAATTGACAAAAATGCACTCCAGAAATTTATTCAAAACTATGTTTCTGAAAACTAAAAATTTTCATTTTTTTTATAATGGTAAATAAAATGAATCATTAAAATTAATGAAATGTAAGAAAGAACTGTTTAAGAATAAAACAGAAGTATTGTAAATATTTGGATTTGGTAGTATTCCCATAGTTCAATGGGCTTATTATTACTACATCTCTCATACCCTCTGAAATTTAAGATCACATAGCCCACCCCATGTCTTGCATCATGTATAGTACGTAGGTCTGTCAGTTGGATCAGGATGTGTGGCAGCTTGGTCTGCCTACGAGCTTTTCTACATTGTTGAAACCTTTTCTGCAGTACATACAGTTCACTGGAGGATGTTGACAATGATTCAGGGTAGTGTGCTGAACAAAATCTTGCAAGATTTTCTTGACAGTTCAATGGTAGAATTTCCTGTGGAGATTAATATATCAATTTTTACTCAGTTCTAATACAAACCTGCAAGTGTAAGGGGGGCTGCCA
>NW_010425236.1:0-5295 GCF_000710305.1 Buceros rhinoceros silvestris
TAGAGTCACGTGAAGACTCAGAAAGCTTGTAAACCACAAAAATTAGACCATGAAGCGGCAAGTGCTTTGACTATTCTCCCCCATTTTAACGCAACGACTGATACGCAAAACCCCACTCATTTTGCAGACCATTGTGGCATTTGGGCACAAGTGATAAGGGACAAAAAGGGCACCATGTTCTCTGTAATGAGTTATGGTTATCAAAACATAGCCTAAAGGAAAGTTGGTTGGGTCCTTTGGAGCAGATAGGAAGACATGTAGTTGGTGTCATGATCAGAAACACAGCTAGGGTATAATTAAGTCACTTCAGTGTGCCCGTGGTGGAAACAGGTTTGGAGAGTAGTTCTTCTGCCTCACGGCATAGATCAGGTTTGCAGACAAGGCAGCCGAGCACATACGTCATTCACTGCTGGCTAAAGCTGTCTTGGCCAAAATCCAAAGAGAGGAAAAGTAGTCTTGGTGGTTCGGATCAGCCTCAGGGAAATGAAGTTTCCTTCTGTCTAAAAGTATTGTTGCAGCCCAAGGACCCAGTCACCCCCAGTGTGGTATTTGCATGTATGAATACATATCTCTGCTCTTGGGGGCCTTACTATTTGCTTTCTATTTTGAGGGATTTAAACATTTTCTTTTGCAAACTACTAAGAATGTTGATCTGTTGGGAGTGGAGCTGATGTTCTCACTTTATTCTCTATTGTAAGAGCAGCGTTCAGAAAAATGCCTCGCTGTTGTTACTAGTAGCAATAAAATTACAAGAACTACAAACATGAATTCACCTGCTTTCAGCCTTCTTAGTTGGTCTACAAAGACGCCAGAATTTTCCTCTTACAAAATGTACATTAAAATTGTGCAGCTATATTATATCTATTAATCCCATAATAATAGGCATTATATTTTAATTAAAAATATCAGAAATTCAGTTCCTTCTCTACCATCTGCTAAGACCTGACATGGCTCTGAAACAATTAATGATGCTGCAGCCCTAGACAGAAAATCAGTTCAGAGTTTTTCTCTTATTCACGTGGCTGCATGCCAGCCAAAGCAGCATAAACAAAGAGCCCCTGAGATCTTACATCAAGGTGTTCTGGGCAGTGAGAATCTTGTCTTCAGATCGTTTTGTTCTAAAATGTGTTTGCCATTTTTAAGGTAAATGTCCTGTATGTCTTGTTAGGGGTTTGACATCTTGACAACCTGTAAACTGACTCTAGTGTTGCTTTGGAAGGGCTCAGGGGCACAGCTGAGCGCATGGACAGGTTGGTGGGAAGGCTGTGCATGTAGCTGCCAAACTTACTGGTGAGCTCTGCCCCAGGAATATGTCTCACCTTTTCTTTCCTCACTTGAAGAGGAACCTCTCTGCCCTGCAAGTCATCATCACAGCCCTTGAGTGGTTCTGGCTAACCATCTCAAGCCCCTGCTAGTTTGCAGCAGCAAAGTAATCCAAAACGTGTTTCCTATAGCGGAAACAACAAATTGACAGTTTCAGTGCTGACGATCTAGCAAATTTATGCCTTCCCTTTCACCATTAGAATCCCAGTTTGGTTTACTGTGTCTTTATATCATGTCCTTGGAATCTCCAGGTACTTTATCATTGCTTATTTAACAGATCTCCTCATAAGAAGAAATAAAGGAATTTTGTTCAGTTTAGTAGGTGTAAGTTTCTCTGGTACATACCAGGATCGGTATTTAGCTCACAGGGAGGTTTCTACCTTTTTTTAAAGTTTGTCACAGTTTTCAACTAGCCTATCCTTTGTACAAGAAGAATTCAATTACAGGAGTTCTTGAACAGCATCCAGTCACCTACCTCAGGCAACCAGCTGGTGCCCAGTAAAACAGTCTTCTTAAAACAAGCATCCATTTTCCTTGTAGACCTGAGGCGCCTACATCTGAGGTACCTGTTTTTTCTCTGCTGACATGAGAGGAAAGAGACGTTAAGGCTTCTCACTACAGGAACTTAAAATTTAGGTGCAAATTTTAGATGTTTCAGTAAAATGTGGAATATATTCCACCCCTTAGAAGTGCTTTCATGCATAGTACTGTATTCCTGTGGGTTTTGTCAATTTTTGTGAATTGAAACCAGACTTTCACGCCAAACTGACATGTTTTTTTGGCTTTATGAGTTGTTAGACTATTATAAAGCCTCCTCTTTCTCCAGGAGAGCACAGATTTATGCACATTGAACACTGACATGCAGACCAGTGTATGAAATCGCATGTTTTAAAAGAATTTGTGGATATTGTTAATTTAGTAATTGAAGACTAAGGGCCTTCCATAACATGATTGTTGTTCTTTAAGCAGAACTATCTCAGCTGTTTCCCAAAAGCCAAGATACATTTTCAAATGAATGATGATCTAAAACCCATATTCATTTACTGCAAACCTAGGAATGCTCAAAGGCAGAAGAATCAACTTCAAGCCACCTCAGCTGGATAAAAGAGTGAGTGGAAGACCACAACAGCCAGGATACAAAACATATTTTCAAAGAGGCAATGCTGGGATCTTCATTTTGCTTGCAGCCAAATTTACTTCTCGTATGCCTTTTGTTGCTTGCTGAGTATCACTTACTAAACATAAGATCTCCGTCTAAAAGGTAATAGTGTCTGTACATCATTCAGAATGCCCAATCATGCTAGCAAAATGGATTTTTATTGAAGATGTAAGTAGTGCTGCAGGCCTGTGATGGAGCTGAAGCTGAATTAGGTTACGGGTGCAGAGGAGCAGATCGTAACTGAAACTCCTTGAGGAGTGGGGAAGGTCCCCCTGGACAGTAATCGTGCCTAGGCCTCAGATGGCTTGTCTTGCTTCCATTTTCACCCCTTATGAATTATTCTTCACTGTTATTGGGAAAGGTCATAGGTCAGTACTGCTCCAAATCCCCTGGTTCTTGACAGAAAATGCATCTCATGAATAATGAAGTGTGGCTTTGTGCACACCAGGATAACAGCTGAGTGAGGAAGAAAGGATCCTCCCCGCAGAAGGAACTTCTGTGTGTGTTTTCAACAACTCATCACCATGCACAAGAAGTCCATTTGTATCTGTGAGTGTTAGCACAGGCTCCTAACCAGAGGCCACATGTTCAGAAAAAGCTGAGAACAATGTCTTGCATGCTTCCAGTCCCAAATAGCGACAGTATTTGAAATGAAAAATATTCCTTGAAGTGTTTCTCTATATAAATCATTTGAAAGCATGACTCCTTTTCAGTTATTTAGAAGCTCTGAATTTTAGCTGAGAAAATGTAATAACAGAACTCTGGTTGAGCCTTGGCTGATAACCTAAATGTGCTGACCATAAGATGCATACAGATGATACACAAAATCCAGAGACTAAAAATGAATTTTCAAGTACACAATGGACTCTGAGAAAAGAAAATCAGTTATTTTTTCAGCTTTGGCCTGGAGTCCAAATTCTATTCAACCTGCTCTGGTGCTGGCAGTGAACGACAACTGACTGGACGTCCATTAATTAGAGTGAGACAGCTGAAACAAAGGGCAGCTGTCTCAGGAGGCTGTGCTGGTCAAAATGGCAAAAGATAAGTAATATTAGTCCAACTTGTGTTTCTGTCATTTAGATCAAAATATGTCATGGAAACAGCACATGAAACTTTGCTGAAGTCTAACCCAAACTACTCCATAGTCTTTGTACATTTCCAGTTCTACTCTAAGTTATTTAGAACTGGTTACAAACATTGCCTATTCATTCATTGCATCTCTATGTTTAATAACTTCATAATGAACTCTCACTGGGAGGTTTTTGTTGGTGGGAAAGATTCTTTTTGAATACAGTACATAGATCTTGCATTTCCTCCATTTGCCTTGTATACTGGATCTGGCTGAGATGAAATTAACTTTCTTCAATAAAAGCCTGCATGGTGCTGTGCTTTGCTTTTGAGGCTACTTTTTTTTTTTTTTTTTTTTTTTTGGCTACCAATAGGTCTTTGAATATACTCTGTGCATATTCAGATATATTACACTATTTGTCAAAAATGTTGCAAATGAGACATGTCAGCTGACTCGGTTTATTGACTGATTACATAAACATTATGTTACCAAGTACCTAGGTGAAAGCAAAATCGCCTTTGAGAAACTATCAGTTTAGAGACGGTGTCTTCTCTTTATCCTATAATTTGTCTCATCGCAAATACATTTTGAAAGATTTTTCAAGAACCACTAAGCCTAATTTTTTACAGCATCTAGGAAGAGAAGGTTGTGCTTTAGAAGGGTTATTCTACTGTACATGAAATCCTGTTGCCTGTTAAACAAAAACAAAATATTTTTTTCCAGATGCTCCTCTGGGTAGTAACCCAAAAATATTTTGCCACTGAAATAATTTTTGCGCAAGGCTGATTCTGAGGCTTTACGGTACCTGCCAGTCAACTACTGATTTGGAAGCCTCAAGAGCAAGTGAGACACTCTCTTGGTATTTACACTATACCACAAAATCGTATCCAACCATCACACGCTATGAATACATGGATGACATTTGAACAGAAATTACTACAGTGTGTATTTTCTGGTTTTTGTTTCTTGGGGTTTTTTGTTTATTCGTTTACCAGTACTATCTCCCTGGAGGGGGACTTCCCCCAGGAGAGGTTGCACAGGATCAGATGAGTTTGTTGTGCAGTTATCGAAGGGATAATTATGAATGTGGATCAAACATCTTTTAGAGGTCAGTTGTTGAGAGGAGCTGCCCTGGAGTAGGCACGGCCTGAAATGCAGCGGCAGGTCTCAGCGCACAGGGGGATTTCAGTGAAAGGGGGTGTTCACGCAAGCGGGGAGACCTGCCAGGAGTCCTCTTGCGGGAGGGGCTGACGAGGCGGGAGCATTGCCAGGGTAACGGTGACCGCACCCAGAAGTATAAAAGAAACCCCTAGGGAGCGCTGAGACCAGAGCGGGCAAACAGAGCATGGCATGGCACGGCACAGCATGGCAGGGCAGGCAGAGAGGGGAGCGGCAGTTCACACCACAGGGCACGCAGGAAGGTCGCTGATAGTGCTGACTGGTCAGAGCAGGGAGAGATGGTGTCCGCTCGGCAGAAGGTCACAGCCTCTCTAAGAGCTGCACCCATCATGACTGACGCAGACATCACGGTGGGAGTCTGCTATAGGCCACCCCACCAGGATGAAGATGTAGATGAAATATTCTCCTAACACCTGGGAGAAGCCTCACGATCAAAGCCACTTTTTCTCATGGGAGACTTCAATTTACTGGATGTCTGCCAGAAATTCAATACAGCAGTGAAGAAACAGTCCAGGAGGTTCCTAGAGTGTGTTTAAAACAACTTCCTCACACAGCTGGTGATGGA
>NW_010425237.1:0-226 GCF_000710305.1 Buceros rhinoceros silvestris
TGCCCTTCGGAAGTCCAAGGTGGCAGTTCTATGGACCCCCCTCCCTACTGCCTCGAGAACTGAAAACTCTACCATCTCATGGTAACTATGTCCAAGACAGCCTCCAACCTTCACATCATCCACAAGTCCTTCTCTGCTGGTGAACAACTGGACACAGCAGGGACCCTTCCCTAGTTGGCCTTCTCACCACCTGTGTCAAGAAGTTGTCCACCACACAGTGTCACTG
>NW_010425238.1:0-8078 GCF_000710305.1 Buceros rhinoceros silvestris
ATATACTTCAAATAAAAGCATGTGTCACTGCTGGAATTCTTCACTGGTCCCCTTGAAAACATCTGATGCATTCCCACACTGGCATGAATGGCTACATAAACATGACCTCCAAGAAAAGATGGAAACAAAAAACAATGCTTTTGGCATACTTATTTCTTTTAAAACAAACGAACAAAATTCACAGAGTTTCTGTCCTTACCTAATGACAACATAATGTCCTTTAGTAAGATTACTTTCTATGTATTTAAATAGTAGTATCTCTAAGATTCATCAGAATTTAATAGCAGCTATACTCAATTTAAAAGCCTATCTTCAGCATAAGGACATTTTCATTCATGTTGTGTTTACTGGCATTTCTATAGCTTAAATACTTAAGGTAGACTTTACAATCAGGAAGATATTTTAAAGTATTTAATTACATGAAATCACACCTTTTTTGGACAGTACGAACATTTCAGATGTTATAGATCCTTCTGTCATTTCAGTGTCCAAAAAAGATCATTCACTACAAAATGGACTAAGCCAAGGAAACAAGAAGATTCAAATTTTACATGCTGTTTCTGCTTGCTGGATTGGTTAACACTTCAGTCTGCAATCCTTTTAATTCTCTTAACCTTTTCCATTACCGCGCTTATTCATCTTGTTACAAAATACTTTGTACAACACAAGCAGAAAACTGAACAAAAAGAAACTCAGTAGAGAAAATTGAAAATTTTTAATCAGATGCAGGATTCAGACAACTGAAGTGTTACAGAAAAGAAATACCAGAGAAAAGACTATTAATCATAATAGAGTAATTAAAATAAGAAAAATAAAACTTCTCCTGAATCCAATGGTGGGGTTCACCATTTAGTGAGCTTCTCTGAAAATCCAGACCTAAACTGCCATCTAGAGATAATAGAAAAACTGATCTGAATTATGAAAAACAAAACTTGCCACAGTACACAAGACAACCCAACCCTCCTTTATCAGGAAGCAGCTCTCCAAAACTCTAGGTTTATGCAGGGATTACTATCCGCATTTTGCAAAAAAGAACATGGCTGAGCAGAACTATTTTTAGCTCTGTATTTAAATGAACATCTCGCCTTGCTAACATGTAAAACCTCTGTTCCCCTTCCGTGTGCAGTCAGAACTGTGAAGAGATGCTAAAGCTTTACTTTCTTCAGTCAATAGAGAGCATCTGTTTTTTAGGAACTAGGCCATGCAAGTCAAGTACTGGTGCTTTTAAAGGCAGAACACAAAAAAAGGCAAAAACCTCAAACTCATCCCAATATCAATCCATAATAGTTACAGAACATAGATTCACCCAACAAACTGAACCACCCCTGAATCTTCCGATAACCAGTTCTGCAATATTTGAACAAGGAGCCACAAGAGGGAAGTGTGTGCCCCACTCCATCCACCCTCTACTAACTCCATAGCTCCCAGGTGATCCAAGTTTGCATTAAGGCAGAATCAGTTGGCACAAGCAGCCTTTCACCTTGGAAGCTGAAAAGGGTATTGTTAGAGGTACCGCACCCAACTTCTCATGGCCCTGCAGAGTGCTGAACCTCAGCCCTCACTACAGTCCCACTTTCCTAAAGGCTGTGAAGCACAGCTGCTTTGCTGTGCTCTCCTACTTTCCTGGAGAAGGAGAGGGGAGCACTCCCTGTTTCCAGCTCTTCCCTCTCTGCACTCAGGAAGAACAGCCCTATAGAAGAGAGATGTAAGACTAGTCATGCTAAGTATCAAAGTATCGCTTCACTGTCGATATGTCCTTTTGTTGCCGCACACCTGCAGAGCCAGGAGAACACTGCACAATCCCTGGATAAAATACAGCTCCTCCCAGCATCTACACAGCTTTCAAAGCTACACTTTGAAAACAAATAGTCAAGAGATCCGAAAGGGAAAGAAACAAGAGACCTCAGAGCTTCCTGAGTTTCTTCTGATAGTATATTAACAGAGGAAGTGTTCAGGGACTTTTTATCTACTCTAGAGTTACCACAACTTTACTACATGACCTGCTTCTTTTGTCAGCACTAATGGTGCTGGTGCGATGAACTGAATGACATTGAACTGTCATCTGCTTCAACACAGGAGCACAACATCATGAGAAGTTTCTTTAAGGGTTCTTTGTTTTGATTTAAATCTATATACACATGTATATATATGAAATAGAGACTTATCTATCTTGTTTCCTGTAAAGTCTTAAATGGCTCACAAAGACTGGGTAGGTTTCACCTCATACTAACTGTAGACTTGGGTTTTCTCACTGCAGTGTGGCAACAGCACCTGGCATGGTCACATCTGCACAGCAGGGAGCAGCTAACAGCTACTCCCTGCTCTCATGTGAGGGAGGCTGGTTGCCAACAATCGTCAAGAATCGGACACTGTGCTCAGAAGTCGGCATTGCTGCTGTAGCTCAGGTAAGGATTCTGTCTGGAAGCCTATCTTACCAATTGCACCTACCCAAGTTTGGATCACATTGTGAGGCCATCCTAAGGCACATGCACTGAATTTCTTTTAGATGCAGAGAAAAAAAAAAAAAAAAAAAAAAAAAAAAAAAAAAAAAAAAAAAAAAAAAAAAAAAAAAAAAAAAAAAAAAAAAACACACTATAAAACTAAACCCCAAACCGGAATACTCCAAGAATGCACTTAATGTATTTCAACCTCCTATTGGCCTTCATTCCATGAGACCAGAATACACCTAGACAAAAATAAAACACTAAGCCCTGAAACATGCATACCATCAGCCTCAGGTCATCAAAACCAAAGGATTTCGTCTATAGATCTGCTCCTGTTGGTCCACACTGCTTGCTAATGTAGATAAAGCCAAATACTACAAGAATATGAATTCTCTTGTTCTCCTCTCTTCCCAAGGACAGTAAGCAAAAAAAAAAGCAGAGTAGAACTATCACAGGGCTAACACGAGCTCTCCCACTACACAAGCCAATCTATTTCTTGTATATGAAATTCAAAACTTTTATCTACACATTACAGTAGCAAACGCAGCAGAAGCAAAACCAAGCTACTCAAATAATAGCTTTCAGTTTTTCAATTCTGAAGTGTTTAAAAACAACATTGAAGAATAGATTAAAAAGGACTAATGTATAAGTCAGTTACACGAGCACAAAGTAGTTATGTTTCTTCAAAACTAAGACATTTAATTTTGATTTAGATACAATTTGAAGGAGTCTGATAATTCCTTTACTGAGATGATGGTCCTAGAATCAGAAGAAATAATATTTGGGAAGAATATGTTATAGTTAAACTTTACATACACTATGTAAGCAAACAGGACTTGGTAAAACTCAAAGCCACAGAAATGATTAAGCACAAGTTTATGACCAGAAAAACTGCATGAAGCACAGCTGCAAACATTTGAAGTACTCAGTTCCCATGATGAGTAGTACAGCTTTCCTGGATACCACTATTTATAAGAGCTGTACTGAAGACAGAAAAAAAATAGATTCTGAACAATCAATATTAAAATATTTAGCGGTACAGAGTTTTATATCTACTGGAGGACCCATGTACGCTTCCAAGTTTCCAGGTATGGATCCTAACCCTGTATCAGAACAAGTCCTAAGCATGCAACCCTTCCCTCACCTCCCCCAAGAAAATTCAGAAGCACAATCTAGAAGTAACCTGGGGCATGCTCCATCCAGATATTGGACAACTGGGGCTCTAAAACTCCTGGCCACAATGTGAAGTGACCCTTGTCCTGAAGGAGACACAAAGCTGTAGCGTGCAAACTCAGCAATAGCAGTAAGTATAGCTCTGGAGATCTAGGGATCAGATGGCTCAGACCGAGAAGCAATACACAAGCAGAGGCCATGCAGATTCAGGAACTGAACAAAGGCGACTCTTCCTCTGGGCAAGTATCATCACAATTTTCTAGTTTCCTTCTCCAGCAGGAAGGCTCTACAGCTGTGTATTTTCTTATTCTAAAAAATAAATTAAACCTTGTTTATCTATAGTGCACTTATTTAATGCTGAGTTAGGAATTCTTTCAAAAGAGAAGAGAATTAGCAAGATAATCTTTCAATAATAATAATAAGACAGACTGCTTGTCTTATTTTCCAATGACCTTTCCAAGGTGCATGAGCACACTACAAAGAGGAAAGAACTTCATGACCTAACTCAAAGAGCCCAGCAGAGTTCAAACTCCAAAAATCCTCACCTTGTGCCCAGGCATGGAATATATGTATGCACACATACAGCACCTTCAGCTAACAAAGACACAAGATCCTTTTTCTCTTAATTGACAATGATGGTGTATGTGGGTTCTACATCCAACAACAGTAATTCCTCTCCCTACATGAACTTTACTCTAAACATAATCTTGCAAAACTCACACCTCACCTTTGCCCTATGAGCCTTTCTTACACCTCCTAGTAAGGAGCTCATGCTTCACTACTCCATTAACAGCCAACTCTCTCCTTCTCACTAGCATTAGTTAATTCTCATTGTTATGTTAATGAAAGTTGGAATTCATCCAGGGAATGCTGGGTTTTTTAAGCCATCCACCTTACATCAAAACTACAAACAATTGATATTAATACACAGACAAAACATATTACTACACATTTTAGAAGGGGTCTACTTTTACAATATGGTGTTCTTTACTGTTTTTAAGGTATTAGATCCTGCATACAGGATCTGTTGACTTGCCCACACTTTGTAATCGTTAAGAAAAAGAAAACCGGAACAAACAGAAGAGCGTATTTTGTAGGAAGTAGTATTAACTAACAGAAATTTATCAGCAAGTAACAAAGTAGGGGACAACCGGTTTCAATGGGATAAACACACAGTTGAGAAGCAGGAACTCCTAATTTCCACCTTAGGTCTTCCAGACATTGTTACAACTTGTCCAAGGCTATATTTTACCTACAGTTCAATTTCTATAAATGAAATAAATAACAAAAACCACACTCACTAGGTTCTACTTGCCTTACAGTCATGTTATAGAGCTAATTAATGTTTGTATAATACTCTGGTAGTAAAACAAGTACTAACAAAACATGATGTCTCCAGCCTTGGTGGTATCTTATTGCATTTGCACAGATTATAACCTATCATAATTATGACTGGAAGAAAAATTTTGCCATAAACCCTTCCACATGCTTTTAATTTTCCAAGGTGTTTACTGCTGTGATTGAATTTTTCCCACCTTTGTCTATACTCAAAGGTGGATGTTCTGAACACTTCAAAAAGGTCACTTTTGATTTTTAGACATCATTCTCCCATCATAAAGCAATTCTAAATAATTTTAACACTGAGCTTTATCATTTCATCTGTTTTAATTACAATGATGCAGTTCTTCATAAACAAAGTCACACTGAGCTTGTAAAGAAGTTCTTAAGATAAAACTTTACAATGTAAAACTTAAGTATAGGGCACAGAGAGGAAAAACCTTTACACCTAAGATCAGATGCAGTAGACATTCTCATACAGGTAGTGAAGAGGAAAACAGAAGCTCACCTTCCGAGGACACACAAGTAAGGGTTCCCAGAGAACATGAATACTTTAAATCCAATAGGCCGTTCAGCTCCAAACTAAAATTTAGAAAAAGGATTTGAAACGTTCACTTGCCTCCTCCATATAGATGCTGCCCTCTGACCTGCACAGAACCATTTCAAATACCCCCTGTTGCTGCTGCCACTGAGAGAAATGCAATGCAGCTGCCACTGCTCCCAGCCAGAGGGATTGAAGTCACCCAAGGGAACGGCAACCTCAGCCATAGCCCCATGCGTGAGAAAGCAGGGCTAGCAAACTCCACTGAGCAACACAAAGGGAGGCAGAAGATCAACACAGCCTGGGCTGCAAGACCATACCTCTTCCCTCTGACCCCTCTTTCTGTGGGTTACTGGCAGACCTATTCACACAGGTGCCGCAGAACAGAAACACATGGTGCTTATTCCAGCCTGGGATTACACCTGAGCTAATAAGCCTCGAGGATCAGAGCTGGCTCTCAGCACTCTAGTTCTGGAAGCACAATGCAGACAAATGGAAGTTGGCTCTGGAAAGAGCCAGTATGGGTCTGGGGCTTATTAGCTCAGGCTTTGCACCATGCAAAAGAATATAAACTGGCCCAGAGGCTAAATAGCTTATTAAAGTGATACTGAGGCTGAAATAATAAACCCTGACAGATCCAAACTGACTTTGCATGAAGTCAGCTCAGGTGTGCTTGCATGTGTGGCACAATTAATCCACAACTGGAATAATCTGCTCAAAAACAGTTGAGCATCCGCTCTCCAAATTTAAAAATCACTTGTTACAGGAAACAAAAGGGTTAACTTTTGTTCAGTTACAGGGTTTCTGTTTCTCTGAAAGGCACATCAGGAGTTCAAGAAAAGAGGGTATCTGGCTTTTATGACTGGGAGACTAATCTTCCATGGCTAAATCAAGTCAATGCTATCTCACGGTTTGCCTAAGTTACAAAACAGACCATTTCAGTACATTTAGTGCTTCACTTGTCTTGCCAGGAGAGGAGTAAAACTGAGAGGATCCAAGCCAAGTGTATTATACCACTGCTAGGAGGTATCAGAGTAGTATCATAGCAGGCAACAAAAATATTTAATGTGAAGGAGAGACAAAAAGAGAAAGATAAAATCCCCCCACCTTTCTTTTAACTCTTTTGCTGCTACTCTATTCCTCCAATAACTATCTGAATGAACCAAGTAACTCACTGATTTAAGTGAGATTCTACACAGCTATCCCATAAAAATCTAATTGCCTTAGTCCTTATTGAAGATCCTAGAAATAGAAAGGAATAAAAAAAAAAGACAAAAAAGAGAAAAACAGTTGGATGATAATGGGAGAAGTCAAAAAGACAAACCTTAAAGGACCAAAAGCAAGGAAAACTACTTAATATATAAACATAAGTTAAAAAGAATGGATTGAAGTTATCTAGACATAAAAGTTACTGGAAGACAAAAAGCCACAAAAATTGTTTGGGTTTTGTTCAAAATAGTGTAAATAACATCGGTTGACAATAGCATTGTAGTTGAAATACAGTTTTTTACTTAATCTCCTGAAATTATTAAGAGCTTTTTTTCCACTTTGATTAGTCTTTCAGCTAAGATACATCATTATTACAAGGCTCTGCAATTAGCCTCAGAATACCATCTCAAACGCTGTGAACAGAAGGAAATCATTCTAGAACTCTCTGAATCAAAAAAGGTGACTAACCTAACACAGCAGTATGTCTAAGTTGGTCAGAGAAATTGGGAAGTTTTGTCTTTAACAACCTACTGTAATAAAGTCTTGGCTTCCTAACGACCATGCAGGTCAAGGATACTTGACCTTACTGAGGATTGCAAATGTGATTGCTCCCTATTGTGAAAAATCCCACAGGGACAAAAGCCACTATAAAAAACCCAAAACAAAGTTTGCATCTTTGAAGCATTGTTTACTCCAACTCACTCAGGGAGGTGAGTCTGTTCCCCTGAACCAAAGCAAGGTTCCACCATCTGCCCAATCTGGCTGGTGCCTGAAGGAGTTTCCTGAAGAGGTATGTCATTCCAGTCTTCCATGACCTCATGGCAACATAATCATTTGCCATCATCCTGAATCCTGCCTAAATTAGCAGAGATTCTTCCTCTTTCACACCAGAAAGGTCAGTCCACGTACAGCATCGACTCAGTCGGTGTTATCTTACGTACACATTTTGTGTTTCTAGATATGCCAGTAAAGGTACACCCATCTAGAGGATCTTCTTCAAACCCACTTCTTTGGCTTTGCTCAACGCTTCAAAAATTTCATGCCCTATGTGTGGCACCATCACATGGCCATCACATGGTGAAGGGACAGTGAGGGTGGATGGCAATTCCTCACTCCCCGCCTGCGCTCCTCTGACAGGTTCTCTACCATATTAAGACCCCCCATTCAAAGAACTCCCCACACCCAAGCATTAACACAGTTTTCTTCCCTCCGAAAAACAGCAGCACTGTCTGTGCTGAGAATAAACGAGGCGCCAGCTGTTTGTCCTTTAGCAAAGCTGAAGGTCAGCAAGCAAGGATACAGCGATGAAAAGTGAGGTGTTACAACTGCTGCGCACGACAGTGCTGTGGGAGAAGGGCCTGACCAAGCATGCT
>NW_010425238.1:8217-8465 GCF_000710305.1 Buceros rhinoceros silvestris
GCGCAGCCCGCCCCCTCTCCCCCCCCAGCCGATGCCAGAATCCACCACCTCTCCATGCGATAGCAAGGTCCCCACAGGTCGCCCCAGGGCTGACCGTAGTGGCATCCCCACCATCACCCCCTCACCCCCACGACTACTCACGTTTGATGCACCTCTGGGAGCCCGTGGCCTTGCTCCAGCCGTGGCAGCACTGCCCCCCGCAGACATTGACCCTGCGAGAACAGCAAAGAGAGGCAAGGGTCCGGCGG
>NW_010425239.1:0-24616 GCF_000710305.1 Buceros rhinoceros silvestris
CCCTGACTGGATGGCTGGGTCCAGAGAGTGGTGGGGAATGGAGTTAAGTCCAGTTGATGGCCGGTCACAAGTGGTGTCCCCCATGGTTCACTGTTGGGGCCTGTCCTCTTCAACATCTTTATCAATGATCTGGATGAGGGGACTGAGTGCACCCTCAGGAATTTTGCAGATGACACCAAGTTGGGTGGTTTGTTGATCTGCTTGAAGGTCAGGAGGCTCTACTGAGGGATCTGGACAGGCTGGATCAATCGGCCAAGGCCAGTAGTGTGAGTTCAATAAGATCAAGCATCAAGTTCTGCGCTTGGGCCATAACAACCCCCTCCAATGTTATAGGCTTGGGGAAGAGTGGCTGGAGAACTGCCCATTGGAAAGGGACCTGGGAGTGCTGGATGACAACTGATTGAACATGAGCCAGCAGTGTGCCCAGGAGGCCAAGAAGGCCAATGGCATCCTGGCTGGTATCAGCAATAGTGTGGCCAGCAGGATGAAGGAAGCGATTGTCCCCCTGTACTTGGCACTGATGAGGCCACACCTTGAGTAGTGTCCAGTTTTGGGCCCCTTGCTTCAAGAAGGACATTGAGGTGCTGGAGCGGGTTCAGAGAAGGGCAGCAAAGCTGGTGAAGGGTTTAGAGAACTTGTCTTATGAGGAGTGGCTGAGGGAACTGGGAATGTTTAGTCTGGAGAAGAGAAGGCTCAGGGGAGACCTCATCACCCTCTGCAGCTACCTGAACGGAGGCTGTAGAGAGATGGGAGTTGGTCTCTTCTCCCATGTGACAAGTGACAGGATGAGAGGAAACAGCTTCAAGTTTCGCCAGGGGAGGTTTAGGTTAGATATCTGGAAAAATTTTTTTACAGAGAGAGTTGTGAAGCATTGGAACAGGCTGCTCAGGGAAGTGGCGAAGTCCCCATCCCTGGAAATGTTTAAAAGATATGTAGATGTGGCACTGAGGGACATAGTTTAGGGACACTGGCAGTGCAGGGTGAATGGCTGAACTTGTTGATCTTAAAAGGTCTCTTCTAGCCAGATGATTCTGTGATTTTCATACAAATATACTACTACTTGTAGTATTGATACCCAAAATAAAATACTTGGATATGATGCTCTTTGGCAGACTTTCCATCTTCTCTCATAGAAACAATTAAGAAAATTTGAGTCAGAAATTTTCTTCTGAAGAATTAATTTTGTGATTTTCACTATAAGTGAACCATAATGTCTGCTGTCATTTTTATGGGTGTGGTAAATGTCTGTACTCATTTCCAGGAGACCTTTTGCAGTAGGTCCTCTGCTTCATGCTTTTCTTATGCATTTCTTTGAGCATTTTTGTTTGAGTGTTATTGCTGTTTTGCCCACTGTGAAGAAAGTGGCGTTGTTAAGAGCTACATATGCGTACACCAGAGTGATACGTGGATAAAATCTTTTTTTCCCCATCTGTAGAAGCTGTGGACCTGAGTAGCACAGACTGTGAAGTAAAGATTGCCTCTAAAACTGTTGGCCTGTAAAATCTGGAGTAAAAGATGTGTATTTGTGCTTTTGCAAAAAATTTAGATGACTCTAGATAGTTAGATTCAAACCAGTATGTCAGATTATATCCAGAACAAAAATAATTGGTGCAAATAAAATTCAGTCTTATTGCTGATGTATATCAACTCCCAAACTCTATTTAGCTTTGTTCTGCACTATTTTAAATTTCGATGTGGTCTGAAAACTGCTGTGCTTCATAATTTCCATCTGAAGAGGATGAACAGTTAGATTTCTGTAGATGGCATAATGTGTAAAAGTAACTTTTTGATATATTATGGACTACACGGATGCAGTTTTGGCCCATATACCACTCTGAACGTCTGTAAGCAGCTGAGAATCCAGTAAAGATCTCTATATGATGGGCATTATCTAGGTGATTGAAGGAGCTTATTCTACTTACTGCTCTGCCAGCCAGCCAATGTAACATCTGATATTTAAACTCATTATCTGTGTATCTGAAACAGTTTGCTTGTATCATAGCTTAAATAGAAGCTAATGTAATCAGCTACTCCATCTGCGTTTGAAATGAGGATGGTGAGCTAGAGATGATGAGCCAGTTTACTCTCATATTTCTTCAAAAATGAAGCATCTGTCTCTACTTGCTATTGAGTGCAAGTCTATTTGCCTTATAAAAGTAAGGTATTTCAAAGCTGTAGGAGCTATCGTGTGTTATTTTGTGGTTAGAAGATGCAAAAATTATGCTGCTTACTAAAAAGTTCTTAGCAATGTCTGAAAAATATTGAAGGCTGGAGGATGAATTAGTCGAGAAGCTGAGGAGTTTAAATACAATTTTTTTCTTTTTTCTTAAAGGAGAACTGTTTAATGAGTTGAATTTTGAAGGCAGTAAAAGATTCATTTCACATACAGCTGTAGAGACTTCTAATGCTACTGTGGTTGTTGAGGCTACTTAGAGGGAGGCTTCAGGAGGTCTTTAAAACCAATCTCAGAAATTATTAAACCAGTTAGGTGATAAACTGTATTTGGTGTAAGGAGACTATTAAAAGGTGTGTAAAGGAGACTGAAGCCAAGTTTGCTATTGCTGCAGCCTGTAAAAGCAGCCAATCAGTCATAAAGTAAACCAGGAATAAGAGGTTTGCAGCAACAGAGTCTTAAGGTTGTGCTGATCTTGGTGTCTGGTGCTAGAACGTGGGAAACAGAAAATGGTATGGCTTAATGTTGTTAGCAGAAAGTCATATTTTTAAATCATGCCTGACATCATTTTCCAGTGAAGGGGCAGGGTTTAAAAACAATCACTAGCTTCCTAATCAGTCCCCTCAGGCTAGGAAGCTGTTGTGGGTTTGTTACTGTTCACCTCCAAACCTTTTTTTATCACTGTGCTTGAGAACAAGACAGATCTGATGGTGTCTGCTGACAGTATTACTCAGGATGTCGAAAGCTTTACAGGCTGTGCAGTACGTAAAATAACACAGTACTGATAGTACTTGTCATGCTTCATGATCTTTTTTAACAGCTCATCTTTATTAGGCAACCTGATCTTTCTAAACAGCTCACTCCTCTTTATTAGGCAACGGGAATAACCAGCTAGTATTCTCTCTGTAGGAGGCTGCAGTCCATGCCCTTTCTTGATGAGGAGCAGTCAACGCTTTTAGCTGTTGAGAAGGAAATGGAATTGCTAAACTCATACCAACAAATTCCCAAATGAATTAAAACTTGCTTTTAATATACAGTGTAGATCTCCTAAAAGACGTGGTTGGCCTAATATCTAATATTAAAGAGTGCTTGTAACATTTTTGTGAGGCTTGGGTGTAGGTAATTCTGGAATGAAGAAACTGCTGTGAGTGGAATATGCAAAAACCATTAGGGAATCTTTTTCTATTCAGTTTCTTAAAAACAAACACCCAACATTAACTCTTGTTGTTTCCCTAAAAGCTGGCGTAGAGTGATACTTCTTTTATTACGAGCAGGTAGATATTTTCAAATTTCAGAATGGCCGTCATGTTTCTCTCAAACTAGGAGGTGGGAATCTAGTTAAAAAATTGTCCTTCTGATCTTGTCCTGCTTTATGGAAAGCCATTTTTAATGTGGTTTAGAACTGTAGCTTTCAAACTATTTGGGTTACTAGTTTGGTTTTTTGTTTTGTTATAGTTACTGCTGTACATAAGTGAATTACTGGAGTGTTTTATAGACAAATAAGGTATTGGTAGTATAAAGCCATAAATCTACCTGACTCTTGCCTCAGCTACTCCTGTAGCTGGAGCTACAGATAACTGGTCTCAGGGAACTGGTACAATCAAACACTTGATCAGAGAAGAAGAGGAATACATAAAGGCAGTCAGACTAAGCTGTGCTGTCTAACAAACCTTGATGCACTTAATGGCCAAAAGTGCCAAAGTATGCATCTCTTGGACTTAGTAACATATTTTTCGATGTTGCGCAGGGTATATGATTAAATTCTAGAATTGTTTTCAGATGCAGAGAAGGATGTTCCCTGCAATCTGAATGGTAAGCTATTGACAATTTATCTATTAGATTGGAGTAGTTCTGAGTATTAGTGAATAATGAAGTTGTTCAGCAGTAGGTCTCGACTGAGTCTAGAGACTTTCACTGACAAAAGGGGCAGTCCTACTTCTCATGTTCCTCTCTCCAGGTTACACAGTCTCACTCCCTCTCATGGACTGGCTCTGATAGTTGTCTGGCTGTGTTGTAAGCCAGCATGGTAAACAGGCAAAAAACTGGCTATGTTAGTTTCTGCCAGAGAAGTGAGTGAAACAGGTTGCCTTGTAACTAGGCAAGTACCAAAGCCATTGCAGGGAAGGGGAATGGGAATGCTTGCTGGGAAGACTGTGAGTAACCTGCCTCTTCCAGTGGCTGCAAGCGCTTAGATCAATGCAAGCTGTATCATTTCGTTACTTCCTAAGATTTGTCATTTTAGGTTGAACCTTAGTTTGTCTTCATAGGCTGTTTTTGTGTTTGTGATTTGGGTAATTTCTGTCTCCTTTTGTCCCCTTCCAATGACCTCTCTTTTAGAAACAAGTACCTAGTAGGTCTATTCTGTGTTCAGAAAGGCCCTTGCTACCTAACAGGAAACTCTGCACTGGAACTGGAACTGAAATTGGTCTTGATTGTGGTCAAAGGATTTGGGAAGCCTGTAATTCTTAAAGTAGCATCATATGCAATGTTTCAGTAAGATGGCTAGAGACAGAGTGATAATCAACAGGAGTCTGTGTGCGAATTGGTGCTGGGGAAGATCAGGACAAGAAACTAAGAATGTAAAAAAAATTGAGGCAAGCAAATGTGTGTAGACAATACAGAAGAAAACAAAAAAGCTTGTTTAATTTTTGTTTGTTCTATCTTCATTCAGGAAAAGGAGTAGCCTTCATTTGCTCTGTTACAGTTGTCATAGTAGCTTTATTCCTGAATGAGTGAAGGTTCAATTAACTTACACACTGACTTGCCTGTTCCACCCTCTTGTTAACATCTGTAGTAGAGGTTAGCCTGTTTCTTCCTCTTTTCCTGCTGGGGAAATAAGGGTAGCAATTTTGGGTGGTATTTTGTTCTTGGGTAGAATACAGCCACACACAGTCTCTCAGCTGAGAGGTTTCTTTCAACATAGCTATAGCAGCTGTTTTAAATGGGTTGATGATGTTGTGGTTTTTTTTTTTTTTGGGTTTTTTTTTGTTTTTTTTTCTTTTGATAGAATTGAGACAGTGTCAGTTCTGCCTTTAAAACCTCTGTGGTTTAAAGGTATTATTTTAAACTACTTTGTTTTGCTTTGTTGTAAATTTTGGATTTCTTTTCTTATTTGTAAGTACAATTCTAACAGAATAACCCTGGCTGGGAATTGAAATAAAGCAAATTAGGTAAACAAGATGCAGTTACGTGTCAGGCTTATATAGATTCTGCAGTATATTAGAGGGGAAGAGGTAAACTTTTGTTTTCTTGGTGTCTTGAGGAGGAGATAAAAATACATCATGGAAAAACTTTCTGAAAGACATAGAAAACCTTTTTCATTAGTGTACACAGAGAGTTATTTTCTGTCTTTTTTCTTCTCCTTCCAATGAACCTTCCCTTTGAACCAAATAACTAGTATGTGTACTCTTCTGTGTATGTAAGGCCCATGCTGCCTAGTAGGAAACAAAGCTCTTACAGACTGAATTATAACCAGAATTAAAATTGGTGTTGGCTGTGGTCAGATAAATTGGGGCTCCAGTATTCATAGAATTACTTGAAATCTAATGTTAATCCTTTTTCCTGCACCAGTTATGGGAAGGACAGGATAGCTCTCTTTTATTTCAACATGCTTCTAGCAGTTTCAGCGCCACTAAGACACAGTGCCTGAAGTAGGATTGGGCTATTGTTCTTCCTTTGCTTTGGTGTGTCAGTCTGCCACACTGGGAAAGATGAATAGAGAAAGATGAGAATTTGAGCTGCTGCTAAGAAACTTTCTGAATTCCTGAGCAGAGTGCTTTGCTTCATACATGAAGGCTTACACTGATTACTGACTTTAAAGTGCTAAAAAATTTTTCTTCAGGTCAAGTTGATGTAAGTTTTTTCCTTTCTTCCTGTAAATGTTATGTCTTGATTCGCTTGCTGGTACCATCCTGGCTTATCTCATTGGTTTCACACCAAAATACGGTCTTCAGCTATCACTGCTTTTAAAATGCCTTTTCTCTCTGCTCTCACTGACATGCTGTTTAGTTTTTGAGGGCTGTAGTTTTCTTAAGTATTATTTTTCTGATCTTATTGAGGCTGCTTATTGTGCTAAAATCTATGCTAAAAGGTCTAGGCCCCTTCAGTCCTTCATTTCTGTAAAACAATTATTTCAAAAGGACAGGGACAAAAAATAATTTAAAAGCAGCTTGATGCCATCAGTCTGGTTGAAACATTCGTTGGCATATGAAGGAGGAAGAAATTTGGTATGTGCTTAGTAGATGATACTAAACAGAATAAGTACTTTAGAAGTACTTTGATAATGTTAACTTGGCCCTTGTCAGAAAATCATCATTAGGAAAAGTACTTCTCATAAAACTGCTATGTGTAATCCATGGTGGTCGATGCTGTTATGAATTAAGCTGGACTGTGTGTCTCTTGCTAAAACAATCTTATAATTTTAGTGAAAGGGTTGTTTGACTTCAGCGTGTATTTTGAATGTAAGCTCTTTGGATTTCCTGAGCACGAACTTCTTTTGACTGCTGTTTGAACAGTCATTTTACTTTTTTCTTAAATTACCAATAGTTAATAGTTATAGGAAATCACTATATAGAAAATCAGCTCTCCACACAATCTTTAACACTGATTATTAGAAGTAAGATTATGTTGATTATACCAAATATTGAGTTGTCAAAGTATTTTCTGAAAGTAATGGCCCTTTCACTCTTAACTTCATTCTAGCTATTTCAATATATTGAACTAAGTGTACTCAAAGTCCAGGTCTTGGAAAAAAGCATGTGTTCAGTTTCAAAAACTAATTTTAAGACTGGACTGGAATTATGGAATATAAGAATTGGTGTACACATATGTACATCACAGGACGTTTCCCTGAGATTTTAGGTACCATGGTGATGTTGAATACACGGCTACGTCCATAAATGTAGGTAGAAGGTTTTGTTGTATCTGTACCTGAACCTATATCATTATGTAACTTGATAGCTTCGTTCCATTAATCGTAATTTTCCTATTAGGTTTCTACTTTTCAAAATCCATTCTGTGGAGCTGAGCTTTCTTTGACAAGATGTCATGTACTGATTTTAGTTATTCTAGCCTTTGTGCTTTGAGGGAGTGAAAAGCACTGTTACTTGGGAGAGAAATTATGTATAGTGGTTTTGTTTTCAATGGAAGAATGTGCATGAGTATTGCCATTAAAAGTGTCTTCTGCAAGGACAGCACTATTATACCTGTGAAACTTTAAATTTTCTTTCTGAACGTCCAGGAAGTCTGAGCCTTTGGAAATCAAAGCAGATCATATACCTGTCTGCATGTTTGTGTTACCACCATACCTCATTTCAGAGAAATAGCACACAATTTAGAAGCAATAGGATTCAGTTACATTAGGGAAATCTAAACCTGTGTAATGAATGTTTACTTCTTTAGTGTGCAATGTGATGGTTCATCTAAACTAGACTAAGATCTCTTGGGACTTTGGAAGTGTCAGAGCAGATGCCTCTGAACAATCAAAGGTCAGAGTGTGTATTACGGCATGAAGCATTGTTATTCTTGAGATTCTTACGTGTGTTGTAGGATGCTGTTGGGCCAACATGCATATATTCTATAAAAATCTAAAAAATATATTTTTAATTTTTTTTTTTCTGGGGAAAATTGGTAGCTCTGAGAGAGGAGACTATTTGCTACAGATTACCCATTATTTTGTTTTTCTATTTTTGAAATTATTCTTTAAAAGTGTATTTAGACATGCTATTTGAGTTGTGTTTATACCAGCTGTTCTTTTTTTAAAAAAGCATTTTTGTTTTGGAAAGTGAACATGGCAAAAACAGAAGGTCAAACACTTTTATATTGGGTATTTTTCTCTGTAATTTATTTTAAGGCAGTATGGTTCTAAATCTAGTGTGTAGAAGTTTGTAACTTCTTTAAAATTATTTAATTGCCAAAGTAAATCTTTGTAAGCCTAAAATTACTAGCATTTGGACCCCAGAATTGTTACCATGCTTATCGTGGTAAGATTAAGAGAGAGCTGGTATTTCCTTGCGCTTTCCCATATTGCTTTGTGGTTTTTGGTCAGTTTTATTCCTTTGGTGTAACTATATGCATTTTGAAGATGGGATGGGAAATCGTCTAGCTGGCACTTGAGGTTCAGGTTTTTAGAGTTTACTGCGTTTATTTGAAGTTTCAAACTGGCCTTCAAATAAACTTAATTTTTTAGCTTTTTTGCACTTTGGGATGGTATGTAGTCTGTCAATAGTATTGTCACACTATGACTTTATCTTTCTATTCCTAGTTAAGTATTTTAATATTGTCCCTGAATAAGTGGCACATGTGGCAGTGAATTAGTGGCTTTTTGGTTGTGGCACTGACATCTTTTGTACTTCCATTGTTTTAACCTGCAAATATTGCCTGCTTGGCATCCTTTTCCCACTTGGAAAGAATAGGCTTGAATTAAATCACTAACTGGTATTCCTTAAAATTTGCCCAATTGACTTCCTACCCCATGATTTTCTTTGCATTCTTGGGATGGAGTGCAAGAAGCTGTTCTTTGCAAAACTTGCAAGCTTGCTAATTAATTTTGACACTAAACAGTATTTTGCATTTTGTTATGCTTAGATTAGGACTGAAAGTAGCAACTACAGACCTTGTTTACAGGTTTACTGAAAAGTTTGCAATAATAGTTGCCTACTAGTTACAGAGTTATTTGCTCAGATATTAATAGAAATATCTCTCATCCATGATGATTTGAAATTCCGTAATAAGGCCATATACTAAAAACGCAAGCGTCAGTTTCTTCCTTATCTGTGTATATTGTTGCCATAAGATTGCTAAACAGATAAACTCTTTCCTGTTGTTTAGCAATCATTTTTCGAAAGACAAGAGATGAAATAACAGAACGTTTTCAAATATTCTGTCTTGAAAATAGTATTAAGTTATATATTTGGTAAATAACCGCATATAACTATAACAAGTACCATTTTATTTATTTGTTTATTTACAAGAATCTTATTTTTGGGCTTTCTAAAGCCTATCTGAAAATGTGAGTTGAGTAGTCGTTAATTTTTTCCTTTGCATCAGCTTATTGTGCTGGCTTGTCATATGGCTGCCTGATGGTTTAGAGCTGGTGAGAGAAACGATGGAAGTCCATGGTCAGACAGTTGGAGAAGGGAGGGTGGGACTTCTTTTCAGCAGCAACATGTACACTCAGTTTATAATACGTGAAACCGTACACTGTAGTCACCTCAGTTTTTGAACAATTAGTGCTGTCCTGTTACTAATTAATTTTTGCTACCTCTAGAATTTCATTATTCCTTTCCTCATGACTGTTAAGACACGGTAGGGACTCGCTATCTGTGTATCTGTTCTTTGGATAACTGGAAATTGAAAAAGGATTTTGGGGATCTGCTCTGTCAGATAATAGAAAACATGCCTGTACCCCTAGTAATTGTCTATAACCCTGCATTCCTAGTAACAGGCTACAATGCTCCTTATTTTTCTCTAGTATTCCCTTGTACAATACCCCTAGTATTTTTCCACTGCTTCAGGACTTTTGTTCCTGTGATAGCCTGTTATGTTTCCTCATCTGCTAGATGAAGCTTCGTGACACTAGATGAAGTGTCATGCTGGCGATGAGAGGAGTGGAAGCTGCTGTGGGAAACTTTGTAAGAAGTACAGTTGCATGTAGAAAGAGGAATCTGTTAGATTGTTTTCCATATGCTACTGAAAGAGGTTAAAAAGGACCTTATGGAATTGAAGTGATGGGGGAAAGGAACAGAAGATAGAATCCAAGAGGATTGTGTCCTGTGCATGACCCAGCTTCTCGACAAATTAATTCCTTTTTTCCATATTGTTTTCTGCAGTCCTTTCATTAGATCATTGAGAATTGCTTACATCTCTTGATTTTCAAGTTTTGTATTTTCAGAGTGTCTTGTATACGGGAAGTCTCAGAAATTTCCTAGTAGGAATATCTTGCCAACAGTTGATAATCTGGCCTGATAGTCTTTTCAGCTGTGGCAATTAAATTGGGAAAACGGGCATCCAAATGTTATACATAACTCGACTTTTGTAGTGCTATGTGTGTAATGATTCTCTTTTGTACTTAGAATTTTGTATTATGGTATAGTATATACACTACTTCTTTTAATAAGATAAAATAGCTTTTCAAATAGTTGTGTCTCTTTAAGGACACTGAAAGTAAGGCCTTGAATCAAGAGTGCTTTAGATTTTTTTCTTAAACCAGGATTCTTTCCAACAGAGGCAGTTAAGCAGTCTCTAAAATGTTGTGGTCGTGCTTGGTAACATCAGAAGTAGGGAAGAGAAAAGCCAGGTCGGACTGCGAGCAAGCAGGTTTGGAAGGTGCAAATATGTGGATCCAATACTTGTTCACAACGTCGTGCTGCTGTGGGAGAGAAGAGATGCCAGCTGCCTTGGGTGGCTTACTGTGTACAACTGTGCAGTCTTCGGGGATAATGCTTCCTGTAAATGTTTCTGACTTGCAAACTCCTTGTGCAAGGCATTCCAGCATAACTGTGAAATAGTTGTTGAATCTGTCGTACTGAATTATCTATACTCATCTCTTAAATTCTGAATTAATAGCAATACTCGAGTAGAGAACAGCCTCTGCAGGATTTTTTTTCTTCCTCATGAAAGAAGCCTTATTTTCCGTTTACAGAAAAGCAGAAGTCCATTGGTATCTGTCAAATATGGTAGATTGTCCTCTTCTGATTGTTTTTGATTTACACTTGCTTTTTTTTCATAGCTACAAATCGAGTGGAAAGTTGAGACTAAATAAAAAAGTTCACCTTCTAGTGAGACTTAAGTCTGGAGAATTGGTTTCTTGAACTTTGAGTAGCAAGGGATTTCTTCAGTTGCCAGGGATGGGCATGTTCTTGTATGTGAAAAAACTAAGGACTTCCCTGATTCTTCTACTTCCTCTTGCTGTGCTTGCCTGGATACTAGACACCTTGGGTGAGTTATGAATGCCTGACGACTCAGAGACTGATATCATGGAGTCTATTTTTAACTAAATTTTTCTACCTTGCTACTGTTTCTAGAACCATTTCAAGTAACATGGGGCCTGTTCAGGCCTTCTACCTTCATGAGTGGTATTAGGGATGTACTTTTGCACAGTCTCCTACGGTTGTTTTTTTATTATTATTTTATTTAATTTTTTATTTTGTAATACTATAAACTATTATAAAACTATAAACCATTCCTGAGGATTAGTGTACAGCCTCCCTGCAGGAGATGAGCAATCAGAAACTAGGTAATATGTACTAAAGACATTTCAACCCAAATGGGTGTTGAGGTGAAGGGTAATAATGATACTTTGTTCCGGAAAACATCAGTAGATTGGGAGTGTTACTGTGTTTGAGTATATTAATGCTTTCCAGGCTCTCTGCTACCTCTCAGTGACCTTGCTTTGATGCTTGAGGTCTGAAGTTGCACTTACTACAGTAATGGATTGCTTGCTAGTAGCCGGAATGATTAATGTCAAATTAATCTGTGTACGTTGGAGAAAAGGACTCAGGAAAGTGACTTGTAATGGTGCTGTATGTGGTTGATTGATATGCTCTGTAGCATTCTTGGCAGTGCCTGTGCTTGGAGGTGCTGGCCCCTCATTTGCCCTTTGCATCAGTCAGGTATCTGCTACGAGACTCACATCCAGTATCTCTTAGCTAGTGTTTTGCCTTTCCAATAAGTTTTGAGTTTAGAGCATGAGTAGACCCCAAAGGTTTGCTTTCTTTATTGAATAGCTATTCCAGCTATTCTAACACCATTCCAAGAAAAATTTATTTTCAGGCTGTCTGTAACATTCTATAAGAGACAATGAAACTAACATTATTAAACAGAATATGACAAATAATTGACAAAGCTTGAAGGTATTTTTACTATACTTTGATGTAAAGTTATTAGTGTTAGTTAACAAGATAACCTGATTGGGGTGATGATGGATGTATGAGATAAACAGTAAGAGACATAGAAGGGAGTGAGTGAAGTTTACCTATGGAGCACTGTGTTCCTTTGAATAATGATGCAAACTTGAGCAAGATACAAGCATATGCTTGATCAAGTCCAGCATAAATATCTTTAGCTGTTCAAAATCAGAAAATTAGCAAAAGTAATGGGATTTCTAAGGATGTATAAAACCAGCCTTCTAATTTGGGGTTTTTAGAGTGTACATTTTAAAAGAGTTTTCTTATCATACATAGGATTATGAGTCACTTATCTATTCTATAAAAAGAGAGAGAACACAAGCAGAAGGAAATGGGACGGACATGCATTTTTAAAGACTGCTTCTTCCTGCCTTTTGTTTATATGTCAGATGAATTTTCATGTAGTAACAATTTCTTTTGTTGTGCGCTTAAAATAGATACTAAATATTGCAAGAATTGCGACGAACTGTGGCAGCTGAGTTTTGTGTTTAGATTTTAAAATAGTATGTGTATAAAAAAGCTATATAATTTCAGAATTTCCTGTGGTATATAGCAAATATGGAAGCAGAAGAACTAGCTGAATCTGTTTACACAGAATTCCGAACGGTGTACTTCTTGTTGATAGTTACAGGGGAGATGCTCTTCAGTTTCAGATTCGATTTGCTCATTGGTGCACTTTGAATGGTAGACTGTTTAGTATATTGTTTTGGCAGTGTGTACTGACACTTACTGGAGCGTGTCAGCAATTTTGGCACTCACTGCTAGGGAAGAGGCTCTGTGTAGCTGGATCATTTCAAAGCTTTAGTGTTTAAGCTGTCATTACACTTTTGATATGAATCAGGTTACCTGAATGGAGTACTGCTCAAGTTCTTGTGTTACTAGAATACATTGAATATCAATACCTAATATTGGTATAAATGTTCAATATTGTAGCCTTGCTTTTGTATTATAAAGTCGACAATTTTATACGTTAATGAACTTTTGAAAGAACTCTGCTAGGATTCAGATTCTATCAGTAAGTAGGGATTACTTTTTTTCTTGAGAACTTTGTGAAAAGCACATCTTCTCCAGTTAACTTCTAGTGTTTCAATTTCTAAGAAAATGTACTTCATTTTGACTTTAAAATAATATTATTTAGATATACAGCAGTGTAGATGCTTTGTTATGACTGTTACAAAGATCTTCAACTTTAATCTAACTTAGGCTGTATTACCTGGGAAAAAAGTGCAGTGGGAACAGACCATTGCATCTCTCAAGTGCTCTTTTAAACAAAAAACACTTTGCGAAGTGATTTGTGTGGTCACTTTTGTAACTTACATAGCTACTACTAGTAATGTAAAGATTTCAGGAAGAATATGAAAGTATTCTTCCTTGATGTCCTAGGGAGCAGGAGTCAGGAAAAAAAGGAGGGAAAAAAAAATCCATATCTTCCATAAATTGACAACACATAGACTTCAGAATTCTTTTGAAATCATAACATTTATAAGGAAAATTGCACAAATGATTTTGGGTAAACTGTTTCCTGTAATTAGGCTCAAAGCTTTTTCAAGGAGGTTGGGGGAAGTGGTATATATTGTGCACTCATTTTTAAATAAATTTGATTCTTGATTATTTTTTATGATTTTTTTCTTTTTTAAAATGTCATTCTCTGTTCAGTGATAAAAAAATTATTACTCAAAATATATGTGGCAACCCAGTAGTTGAGATAATTTGGTATCTCATTATGGTTTTGTAGACTAAGCATGTTCTGGTAAAAACTCAAGATTTAATTATTTTTAAGACTGAAAAATTAATCTTGCATGTATTCTTACTAACATTTTAAAAAAAATCTATTCCAGCTGCGTTGGGGTAGAGGAGCACCATGCTGTTGACATTGATCTATACCATTGTCCCAACTGTGCAATTCTCCATGGACCTTCTCTGAGTAAGTATGGGTGATTCAAATTCTATTTTACACTTCCAGTCTGATTTCTCTCCATGTATAGTTGAAAAGGACTGTTCAGAAGAACATTGAAGATGAGTTTGATTATTTAGAAGTTACTGGTTCTACACGATTAACTCTGAGCTGATTAAAAAGACCTCACAAAACAAACAAACCATCCTGAAAGGTTCCTTGATCTGAAGATGCAGATAGAAGAAAATACAAGCCAGCACTGTAGATTAGAGAAATCAAAGTGCACAAAGCTAGTAGAAAACAATCAAGCACTTATAGTCATTTCTGTTTTCTAATGTGGGTTGTTTGGAGGTTTTTTTTTGCTTGAAGATCACATCATGATTTATAGTCAACAGTCATTTAATACCTAGAGTCTTTTCAAAGCTGAATTTACTATTTAGAAATAAGTTTAAAACCACTGCACCCCCAGTGATAGTCTTGTGGAATAGGAACAAATAAGCATCACTTATTGATGTAGTTAATATATGTTGCATGATAGGTTTGTTGTATGGTATGTGGGTTCAGGTTTACCTACTTTTAGGTTAGGGGCTAAAAGGTAAGATAAGTGCTGTTTTAAATGCTTGTAGTTTTTAATATTCTGGTTGTCATTTTCAGTTAAAAATCTGCATGTCTTTTCTGTAAATCAGAATACAAATGGCAGCCATTTCTTTCCCCACCTTTTTTTCTGGAATGCAGGAACTAGGAGGATACTATCATCTGATACTATCGCAATCGTATTGGACTTACAAAACAATAAGTAGTAAATTTGAAACTTCTTTTCTCTTCTTGATTTGGAAGAACTAATATGCTTCACCATGATGCCTGTGAAAAACCTTTCTTTTTTTGCAGAGGCTACTAGCTGTAATGCAACCTCTGTCTCACCCGCAGCAGTTTTACAGTGAGATAAGAGTGATTTTTGTGCTGGAAGTCTTTTGTCTTTTCAAATAGACAAGAACCTCTGGTAAAAATTACCCTTCTTACTTCATACTGCCTGAAGTCAGTAGGTCATCTAGATATTAGAATCTTCAGACGTGTCTGCTTACCAAGCCAAGCAGAGGTGCTATATTGAAATATGTCTTCACCTGGAATTTTGTTAATTGTTCTCAGCTGTCAGAATCAAATCTATGGTAGTCTGTGGTTGGACTCCTCTTAGCTGAGTGTTTAGAGAGACTGATAAAGTCTCATGACTTCAAGTGTTGCAGGAGGCTCCAGAGTGCTTCAATCATATGAAATTATGTATGCAAGTAAAAGAAGCATTTTTATTTACAGCTTTGTCTTTGTCTAAGGGAGTATTGAAAGAAACAAAAATTCAGCTGCTTAAGAGGGCAAGTATATCTGTGATTTCAGCAAACATTTGTGTATATAATCCCATCTAATGAAATGATGTAGTACAGAAAATGTACTAAAAATATACAAGGAACACTTACTTCATACAACTAAATGGATGGTTTCTTTCAGTATCCTAAAAAAACGTAAAAGTTCCAATACTGAAAAGAAAGCTCCTGCATAGTTAGATGTAAAGATCAAATCAGCCAGTCAATTTCTTCTTGCATTTCAGAAAAATACAAATCCTCTTCTTGTTTTGGAAGAGCAACAATTTAACGAGACCTTTAGTAAGCAGCTGTGTGTGTAAAATGCTTAATAATTAATCCTAAAATATAATAAAAAGAGACCTAGTTTAAGATAGTAATACACTATGGAGTTTTCTCAGCTTATTTGTTTTAGAGTCTTCATATTGTATTTTTTTATTTGCAACGTCTTCTCAGTGATCCTTAAGTGTGAAAATGCTCTATTTGCATGAATGCTGGGAATCAGGTCCCAGAGCTTTAAGAGAGCACGAGGTGCAGTAAATGTTAACAGGAATGTGGTTGTCAAGGACATTACTTACTTAATCTGGTTTTACCTTCTTAAATTCTGCAAATACCTTCCCACCTGTTTGTTTTGTTTTGTTTTGTTTTGTTTTGTTTTGTTTTGTTTTGTTTTGGTTTTTTTTTTTTGGCTGTGGTTCTAATGCCAGTGTTTGGTCTGAGCTGACAATGCAAGATGATGTACCAGGCCTTAGAAGTGGTATTCTGTGATTTACTGTATGCTTCTTAACATCTTTCAGTCTTGCTATGCTAACATTTCTCTTGCCTTTTTGGTCACTGGGAATCAGCTATCACTTGTATTACTTGGGGCCTCATTGTACAGATGTTCACCTCTTGATGGTCCCCATTTGAAGTCTAGCATGTGACCTCTGAGGCAAACAGACCAGTACTGTGAGAAGGCAAGGAATAGTGTTTGCGTAAAGCAGGTACACTGTTGGTCCATTGTTTTGAACATGTAAGGAATGTAATTTAAACATAACTTTCTGCTTACTTTTCATGAAAACTTCCAGCACACTCTCTTCCTTTTCTCACCCCCCTGAAACTGTGTGTTTTTTAATGTTGTCAGAGTGGGTTGTGCCTTGGTTTTCAGGAACAGAAAAGGTGAACACAAGTTCCTTTCACTAGTTTGGAGTGATTGGGAGGTGTTATGTGTGCATTTCAGCTTATGTAGATGTCCTGGGTTCGACTGTTAATTTGCACAGCCAGGATAGCTGGACTGAACCAGCCAATGGGATATTCAACACCATACTGATGTCATGCCCAGTACATATAGATGGGGGGTGCTGCAAAGGGTGGGCAGTTTCATTCAGCATGCTGGTGGCAGCGGTAAGCAGTGTGTTGTATGTTCTTCACTTTGTTATTACTGTTGTTTTCTCTCTCTCTTTGTGTTGTTCACATGAACTCTCCTTATCTTAACCCATGTGGCTTTACTTTTACCTTTCTTCTCCTTGTTGCTTCCTCCCTCTTTTTCGCCCTCCCTGAGGTTAGGAGGGAGTGAGCGAGTGGCTGCATGGTGTTTGTTTTAATTTGAGCTTGAGGATCCATTCAATTAAACTATTTTTCTTGCAACTGTTACTGTAATGTCTTAAGGGGTTATAAAAGCTCTAGAATTAAGAGATTAAGCAGAAAAAGTTTTCTTTAGTGTTTTCTGTTCTTCAGTGTTCTCTTTACTTATGGAAGGCTGATGTATGTTGCCAAGTACTAACTAAAAGAATTACTTTAATTTCTGATTTTTAAGTATTGGAAAGACAGATTTTAAAAAGTTGGTTCTGTGCTTTAATATCCCTTAAGCCACTATATCATCTTACAATTTTAATGAGATGTTACAACAGCAGGGACTTATGAGAAACTACTCTGTTGCAAATTAGTATTAGCCACTAATTTCTTTATTATTATTTATGATTGAGAAGATAGCTTTGAAAACTTAATAAACCTGGCTCTATTATTTATGAAGTTTTACTGCATTTGGATACTTGGGTCATTACACAGGCTCTTCAGTACTGGTGTTCAGGTTAGCAGATAGATGTGTCAGTTCGTTCTCTTGAATATCTTCTAAAGGGTACAAGTTGTCACATCTGTAGGAAACAGCTTTCCAATAGGAATAATTACCTCTTACATGTAATGACTGTGAGATGTCAGTTATTCCTATATAACCAACTTCATTTCTAGAGAAGCAGCATTCTTTTTTTTCTTTTTGGAAACTATTTTCCCCCCTTTTAAATCCTTAGCTTCCTGTTACTATTAGCTGTGTTTTCAGTATTGGTAACACTGTTTTAGATTTTAGGTGCATCATGACTTTTGTGAACTTAAGAATGATCTCTTCCATAAAGTTCAAATTTGTATTAATACAGTTTGTTTAGCTGGGTGTTGTATTTGCATTGCAGACTTTTTTCATATGCCTGTAAAACACCATTTGTGTTGACAAGCAACAGTAGCTTTTCCCTCTTCTGTGTTTCCTCAGGAGATGTAACTAAATTTCTGCTTAGTATTAGTGGTTAAATTATAGATCTGGTCTCAGTCAATCTTCCTGGGGTAGCCTTCCAGTAGCTACTACCTAATATTGTGGAGCAGAATTTGGCTTTTTCAGGAAAAAAACGGAAATGCAACCTAAAAATTACTGTGCCCTTAGTATGTTTCTCAGTGTGGTAAATGATATGTCGGTAAGTCAGTGGAAAGGTAGCAAGTTCAACAGTGTTGGAGTTTGTTTCCCAGCTGATGAGATGGTGGTCGTTTTTGCCGAGGCACCTGTTGGGTATTGCATAGGGCTTCTCAGCCTGTTGAATGTTTAAGGACAGAGAAATAAGATTTATTTGTATAGACAGGAAGTACTCGGAAGTGCATTTTGCTAACAAAGAAAGATGATATATCCAAGGGTTTCCTTTCAAAGAGATAAGCATGTGTTCTTTATAAATGAAGACACAAAATAGATGGTGATTGAATATGAATTACTGAAATATCCATTATGAAATAGTTTGTCATGAAGTAATGAAAATTTGAAGACAGGCAGTAAGTTCATTATGATAACTTAAGTGACTTTGTCCTCTGCTTCACTTAAGGCCAAAAAATTCAAATGGAGAGGCTGCATACAGCGTTCTAAAATACATTATTATGTTCCAAAAAATCATTATATAAAGGGGGCTTGTAAGAAAGAATACAACTTTTTACCAAGGCCTGTAGTGACAGGACAAGGGATAGCGGTTTTAAATGGAAAGAGGGTAGGTTTAGATTGGATATAAGGAAGAAATTTTTTAAGGCAAGGGTGATGAGGTTGCCCAGAGAAGCTGTGGATGCCCCATCACTGGAAGTGCTTAAGACCAGTTTGGATAGGGGTCTTTGAGTAACCAGGTCCAGTGAAAGATGTCCCTGCCCAGGGCAGGGAGGTTGGTCTAGATGATCTTTAAAAGTCCTTCCGATCCAAACCATTCTATGATTCTATGAAAGTAGTTGAGTGTTTTTCTCATTTGTGTATCTGTCTGTCATTTGTCGTGGGGAGACCAACACAACAGTTCTTATGAGAATGTCTAATTTTTCATTTTCATTGGCTCTTTAAGTGTAGGGACTATTGAACTATCAGTTTCAGATTTCCAAAATTGTAATTTAATATTAATTTATCCTTTGTTCTTTATTAATATTCTCTAACAGTGCATTAAATCTTCAAACCACTCAGAAGTTGATTATTTTGGGGTGCAGTGCTTGCATTATATGTATTATGCTTGCATAGGAAAGATCACACCTGCCCAAAATGGTTTACTCCAAAAATGTTACGGAGACATAAGCTATGGATAAAAGAAAGGTGGTTTGTTTTCAATCAGCATATAGTGGTGAATAGTAGTAATATTATCAGTCTGGATATGGGTGTGCTCCTATGGTGAGTTAGCACAATGAGATTAGGTCCTGTTAATTCTGTGTTAACTCATAAAATGAAGCCTATGGATCCCGAAGAGGTGTGATTCTTTTGGCGTTTTTTGTTTTTGTTTTTTAGAAGTCTGAGCTTTAGGAAATTAAAGCTCTGTTTCTAGTTTTGTTGCTGACTTTTAGAATTTGGACAGCTTTCAGACTGCAGCTGTTTACTTGTTCTGCAGTGGATATGGAGTCTTAAGTTGCATATGATGTGCACTGAGGTTCTCGCATAGAAGGAGCTATAGGAGTATGGAGGATTACTGTCAGGTGTCCTGAAGATTTTGTTTGTTGCAGATAGGTGTAGTGTCACCTGAAGAAACAATAAGATTTGTTAATCATAGTAGTGTGGTTGGGGCATTTCTGTCTCTCTGATGGGCTGATTGCTAATCTAAGACATCTGATTTAACTAATGCAAGTTTTAATCCTTCTGAAACTTGTAGTGAAAAAGAGGAGGAACTGGCACAGACATGACTACACAGAGTTGGATGATGGTTCCAAACCAGTGCAGGCTGGAACTCGGACCTTCGTTAAACAGCTGCGGGCTCGCTCTTTCCCAAGGTACAGAAGCTTACTTTCACATTTCAGTGAAAAAAAAAGAGACACATGGTATGTCTTAGGGAAGATGAATAACATTTCTCTGCTTCAGAAAATGAAGGTCAAGGATGACTTCCTTCTCCTTTAGAATCCCCTCTGCCCCATTCCTTTTTCAGATGGATACAGTTCTTTTTGATGCAGTAGCTTCCTCTGCTAAGTTTTGCACTGTGATATGTTGTCTTTTGGGACTGATGCAGGTTGGTGGTGGTGGGGTTGAGTTTTTGTGGTTTTGTGGAGCAGTGGGGGCAGTAACGTGAGTGCTTTTGGTTTTGGGGTTTTTGTGCCCGTACTGTCAGTGTATTGTCTGGCTATTCCTCTAGTCCAGGAAGACTCCTCAGTTTCATTCCAAGTAACGCAGAACATTTATATGAACTGGTAGTCTACCCATTCTCACGTTGTAGATGGAAGTGAAGAAACGCGGTCATACTTTCATCCTGAGCTGTCTGTAATTGGCTATCTCACTGAAACGTAGTAACTTACAATTATTTAAGGGAGTTTGTTGTTATCAAAGAGTACTTTAATGCTTTCTCTTGAGAATTCCTTTTCCTCATCCTCTGAAATTATTGTGTTCAGTCATATAGAAAGAGTATGAGTTCCCAGGTTATGCATGACAGTAAACATTTCCTTGCTGGTTTAGGTTGTTTTCTTTGTCTTTTAGTTAAATGTTTAGTATGATACCACTGGGTCCACTTCTTTTGGATTCATATAGTAGCCATTCCCATCTGTCTTCCCCCAAACCGTGACATAAATTTTGTTTCAGTAGCGCTTGGAGGATGCTTTTCTGCTAATATTTCATTATTTCTTTCTACCAGTGCTGATGAAGTAATTTTGAAAATGCATGGAAGCCAGTTGACACAAAGATACTTGGAGAAACATGGGTTCGATGTTCCCATTATGGTTCCTAAATTAGATGGTCTAGGGCTCAGACTTCCTCCACCAACTTTCTCTGTTTCAGATGTGGAACGCTATGTAGGTAAGAGTCACTCTGGAGTAATTACAAATGATCCTGTCTGTCAGTTAAAATGTTTGCATGATTGTAAGACTTTCCAGGGTGCTAAATGTATATTCTAAACTGAAGACTAGAAAAGAGTAAAATTAAAGCTACATTTTTTTGTTGGATTTTATTTTTTCGATGATGTTGTGTGTGGTAAGTATATGATAGGAGTACAGCCTTGCTTTCAAACATGTCAATTTTGGTGCAAGATGAACATGGAATCCTGAGATGTTTTTCTACTATATGTTGTAAACCAATAAAGTATAATGACTTCTAGGATTTCTCTCTTTGTAGGAAATGAACAAATCACTCTTATGATCAATAACATTTAATCTTTGGTTAGGATATTGGAAAACTTAATGTTTTGGGTTCAGTAAATTTGGAAAATTTCCTGCCTTGGCTTCATGTGGCAGGAGAGCAAGAGTTTCCCAAGGACCATTTCATTCTTACCAGATCTTTTGACAATCTGTGATTGTTTCATCTCCTGTAAGCATGCAGTACAGAGAAAGGGAGACTGAGCCAACTGTAGCATGATGTTTCCTGAAACATACAGTGCAGTTGAAGTCTGTATATGGCCCTGTCTGTGTTCTTGTGATAACTTAAAGTAACGGTCTACTTAAACCTACTTAAAGTAGGTTTCCTGTTCATCAACATTTTACAGTGGCACCAGAATATAGGAAATATATAGTATGTGGAATGTCGTTACCATTGTGATGATTATAAATAGCAATCAGTGTTCTGATTTAAAGTGTAATTATTATTTTGATACTTCTCAATCTTTTATTTTTCAATATTGCCTCTTCAGAATCAGAGAGAAACCTGATCTCCTCGTTCTCATGAATATATCTTGACCTGCCAGGTTCTCCAGTTTAGGGGAAAAATGGAATGCCACAGACTTACCTTTCTGTTACGGAAATTAAAACCTAGAAAATGGAAAAATTACTATTCCAACTGGAATTTATTAAGATAATACTAGGTTGCCATTTTAAAGTAATTATGTTTATAACATACATCTAGAAACATTTTGGCATTCCAAAATCAATTGTCAAATTTTACTGTTGTATAACTAAATGGACATAAACCAGTTGCTATTATAATATTGTTTGTTAGTCCTTTCTCTTGGCTAAAGGTTGCCTCTTCCTTGTCTAGTTCTACAGATGTATCACATTAAAATATGCAATATGTAAACCAATCCTTCTTGTCTTCAGAAATGAAGCATGCTCATGACTAATGTTGAATGAAATTATGGTGTGCTTAGAAGTTACATGTATGTATATAAGGAGGGTGGAGTTGGGCTTGTAGAATGTTTGCAAAGGAGTACCTGCATAGTTTTTAACATTAATAACTTACCAATCATGGCACAAGTTTAGGTCAGCATTTATTATTTGTAAAGAATTCTCAGTGGTTTCAGAGTTAAATATTCAGGTGCTGTGGTAGGAGGAGCCAGGAACAGAACTGCCTTGATAACCTTCTCTGTAGTACTCTTTCAAATTGTAGCCACAAACTCAGTATTTTTTTAAACCAGTTGCAGTTATTCTACACTGTGCTTTTTCTTTTTGGTTAACCACAGAAAAGAGGATTTATTTTTCGAGTGTTTTCTGTTCTATCCTTAGCTGATTGTAGCAATTAAGATTAGACCTAATAAAAAGTTGGTTTATACTGGTCTGTCTCTGTTCCAAGAGAATACTGACAGTAGTTTTTGTGCAGAAATGTTTTGATAAAGACTGGAAAAAAAATAATTTTCTCTTAAACATCTTAATTGGGTGGTTTTATCTGCAGTAGGTTTAAGAAAGTCATCCTATTTTTCACAGGTGGTGAGAAAGTGATAGATGTAATAGATGTAGCAAGACAAGCAGACAGTAAAATGAAGCTCCATAATTACATTAAATATTTCACAAATCCTGACCGACCAAAAGTATTGAATGTGATCAGCCTGGAATTCTCGGACACAAAGTGAGTATTGACTTCCATTTCTTGAGGGTAGGAAGTGGTTTTCACAAAGATCAACAGTATGTGTTGCATTATACTGTCAGTAGTGGGAAGGATAGGAGGCTACGTATTTTATATAGACAGCTACTGCGATGTAATACAGGTATAAAATATTTTTATTAATTCATAAGGACTAACTTTATAGGAAACATTTAAAGCTGTTATTTAAAAATAAGTGTGCTTACTCTTGATTATATTAATGTTTTTTGTTTGTTTGTTTTTAAAGGATGTCGGAATTAGTGGAAGTACCAGATATTGCCAGAAAGCTTTCGTGGGTAGAAAATTATTGGCCAGATGATTCTGTCTTCCCTAAGCCTTTTGTTCAGAAGTATTGTTTGATGGGTGTCCAGGACAGCTATACTGATTTTCATATCGATTTTGGAGGAACATCAGTTTGGTACCATGTTCTCTGGGTATGAAGGGTTCTTGATTTATGATTATGTGACACAGAATTTATTCAGTGTGCAGCCTTCTGCCATGCTATTGTCATCTGTATGAAATGTGTGCAGGTGCGCAGGTGGAGGAGATTGAAAAGTGAATTACTGATTGTTGGTGTTGCATTTTTATGCTTTCATTTTTGCATGCTCTTTGTGACTTCTAAACTGTAATTGGTTGACTGATGATTTTAGTAGACCGATAGGTGATAGAGGGAGATTTTAGTATAAAAAAATGAATTGAATGAAAAACATTGACATACCTTTTTGTTCTTCTCATAAACTTTGACCATGTATACATCACAGAAGAGGCAAAGTGGTTTCATCTTACGATTTCTTGTTTGGAATGTGTGCACATATCCATAAATTGTTTATAAAAGTTGGAATATTTTATACTCAGAAGTTTTGGTTGTGTTTGGTTTTTTTTTTCTTCATGTACATCATAAGACACCAACTGATTAGTATACTGTTGACTAAGCTTTTGGTGGGTTACAGTTGTGAAACACTGCAACTAGAAAGCCCTAACATTCCATAGTGGAAATACAGAGTACTTACTGTTTAGTTCAGTCTGTTACTTCATTGGAAATTACTCAGAGGTTGTTGCATGCCTCCAGGAGGACATTCCTTTATTTATTTGATGTTTTTGTTTAATAGGGTGAGAAGATATTCTATTTGATCAAGCCCACTGATGAAAATTTGGCTCTGTATGAGTCTTGGAGTTCATCTGTCACCCAGAGTGAAGTGTATTTTGGGGACAAGGTTGACAAATGTTACAAATGTGTTGTGAAGCAAGGACACACTTTATTTGTTCCAACAGGTAAGATTTTACACATATTACTAGGACTTAGTAATAGGAATGTTTAACTGACAGAAATTAAGGATATCCTAAAATGATTGCATTATCAACATTTGCTTTCTCTTAAAATTTTTGATAAGAGAGAATAATAAAAAAATTAGAAATACAAATTTTCAAAACAAGTAATTAGCGTTGTAGGTTGCCTGACAGTAATAACAGTTATCAGGGAAAGAAATTGTTAGCCAATTATAAGACAGCAAATTAATGCTTAATTTGAATACGGGGGAAATAGTTCCAATTGAAAGAACATACATTGTTCACCATTTGGTAGATATCCAGACTGAATTCTTATCTTAATTTTATAATACAAATTTGGTTTTGTAGCTTTTGAATTTTGTAAGACTTGCTAGGCAAAATTATTACATCACATAAACTTCTTACGCTGTAGACTACAGGATTAAAAATAAAATTTGGGTGATTGTCTTGTTTTGGGTTTTTTTTTTTTTTCTTTTTTTTTTTTTGGGCTCAGGA
>NW_010425239.1:24714-31135 GCF_000710305.1 Buceros rhinoceros silvestris
TGCAGCAGGAAATCTAAAATGGGGTAGTACCTGTGGAGACTCTGAATCAAAATGAAAGTGTCTCTAAATAAAATTTGAAGAATATATAATCAATTCATGTGTTAATTCCTTTTATTAAAAATGAAAGTATATTTGTAGATGTAGTTTATGCAACTGTAAAGTTCATAAATTCATTTCAGCAACTTCCTTTAAAAGCAATGCAGAGCAAGGTCTTTTCCGATTTTCTTTAACAACGTTTTTTGTGACCATCACCTAATAGCATCTGATAATTTACAGGATGTTTTTAAGAAACAAGAAACACCAGAACAATTAAACGTCTTTATTTTAAAAAAACAGAAAAATCCTCCAAACAAAACACATCCACCCACCGCCTCACTGTGGTGACACCCACTGGTTGGTCTCCATAAACGTTCAGCAGCATCTGTGAATGTCCATGCGTATAATTTTTTCTGCATGGAGGAATTCAGTTACACACCTTTGTTTCATATGCGCTTCAGGTGCCATTTTGTTAGATGGCCCCTCTGCTGCTGACTCTCTCATGACAACAAAATTTAACGGAATATTGGTGGGAAGGTTCAACCTCTACTGCCATACCACCAACATCCGCCTCTGACGTTGTGGGCCAACATAGTAAAATAGGAGCCATTACTTTGGGAGCGGTCCTCGTATTTTTTGCAAGAAGTGACATTAATTTTCCATTTATTTAAGTGTAAGGTCATTCATCTATGAATAAAGAATGTGGAATTACAGAATTAAGAACTTTATTGTGACCCACAGATCTTTAAAACCAGTTACTGCTTCCCAAGTAATCAGCTGAATCTGAGCTCTCAACTATAATGTGGCCAAAAAGAAAAATATCATAAAATGATTTCTAATGCGTATTGGTGTGTGCATATGCATAAAATGATACTTTTTCATGTAGATGTGTGTATACATATGTGCTGGAGTATACCCACATACATATGACAGAGTATAGCTCAAGAACCAAGGTTTCAAGACAGGTGTTTTAAATGGGAAATTCTGTAAGACTGTTCAAAGGTTTTTTAAAAAGCCCTGACCTCTTCTGAAAACTACTTTTGTTGTTCCTGCTTGTACTGATGCTGGTGGATGTCATAATTATTTTATAATCTCTGAAAAATGTTCAGAGTAGACTTCTGATTTAAAATTAATCTTGCATGTAGATGAATAGCACCTACTGGGAGGCTCTTGAGAGTTATTTAAATGTTATTTAAGATATTCTGTATGGTCAACACCAGATTTTCTTGCCTTGTTGCATAGACCTTGATCAAAACCACAGCATAAAAATAGCAAGTGGGAATGTAATAAATAAATAAATAAATTCCTTTAGTTGATACAGGTCTGCCAAAAAAGTCCTTGGTGTTGATGCAGCAGTGATGAGGCTTTGTTGTAAGTTTTGTCAGTGTCTGGGGAGATGTGTGTTAAAGGATTAACACACACGTATTCCTTGGAGAGTCAGAGGTATGCATCTGCTGTGATGGTGATAGTAAGAGTGAAAAACAGAAATCTTACTAACGAATACAAAATGCAACTGGTAATACAAGCCAATCTTCTTTGCACTGCACTTATCAAGGAACAGCAGTAAAACCAAATGAGGTACCATATAAATTTAAAAAACTCCCTTAGGTTGCATGTGCCATTGTATTCTACATTGTCTCATAGACCTTCTGTAACTTACTTCCTTCACAGGCTACATAGGAGGCATGTTGTTTAGCGTAGTTGCTAGGTTTCAGATCCTTTTATGTGTGCTACCACAACAATTGGAACTGGTTGTTCTTAACTGAATTAGGGCATGGATTTAACGGTAGTTTGCAATATATAGTTGCTTGTGATTTGGTATGATCTCGCCTCAAGTTGCAGAGTTTCCCCTGTTTGTACATCTTGCCTATACTCAGTCAAACCATGAGGTAATCAGTAAACGGCCAACTCATCGTTTGTCAGGAGATCATCTGTATGCATGCAAAATCAGCAAAAAAAGAAGAAACTGTAATATAAATGAACTACAAACAGAACTGCACAGTATAAATTTTAAAGTTAACTATTTTTAATCAGGAGGCTACTATCCTATGTTCATTCATGTACTTACTACCCAGTAGTACTCAGCGAGATTGATAGCATAAGGTTGGCCATGCTTTGCCGTATTGAATAGGGGAATTCACAAGGACAATATTTCAATTACGTGCAAGGTTATATAGTCAAGAGTGCCTAGACTTAGTGCCTAGTGTTTTAAACTGATCATAATTTCATTGGAATTACGGTGAATACATTTAGAATAATTAATGGAACTACTTCTGAATTCCTGTTTGAGAACCTTCAGTATTGCTAAGTGACTTTTTTATGTCGTGCAAACAGCAACATGGAAATATTGAAAGAAATATAGTTACTGTTTTATTTTTTACTTTTATCTTTTTTTCAGTATGTTTTTCCTCTCCTGACTTGCTTATTTTTGTAGATTGGAGGAAAAAGTCACTGACTCTCTTGTATCCCCCACCCCCCAGTGAAAAATGTCTTAAAATTAACTCCTTTATGAAAACACAGTTTACAAAACCACTAGATTTCTGAAACGCTGTAACTTACATGATGTTAAAATTTAGCTTATTTGTTCATTCCAAATTTGTTTGCCCTTTGTTTCCAGATGCAGCATTTTTACTTCCCTATATATTTAAAAACAGTTAAAATAGTTTGTATGTAGGTATTAAGTCTCTGAATCTGTCATTTCAGGCTGGATTCATGCTGTGCTCACATCTCAGGATTGTATGGCTTTTGGAGGAAACTTTTTGCACAACCTCAATATAGGCATGCAGCTCAGGTTAGTCTCAGCTCTTCCTATACCTTTTCCTCAGTAAGTAGGATATTCTTTTAATAGATATTTTTCTTCATGCTCTTAACCAGGATCAAATCGGTACAGGCTCTCAAACAGACAACAGTGGCGTTTTCCGTTAGGATGTATCAAGCACATACTTTTTTTTCACTTCTTCAAAGTTTGTTTCAAAAACCAAATTAAGAGTATGCAAGAATTTAAGTGAAGAGAAAGGAAAAAAAAAATAAAAACTACTTTGGAGATATACTAGTATAAGTGAGTAAAATGAAACTGAGCAAGCCCAGGTGTGCAACACTGAGTTGAAATGAGCATCCTCAAGTCAGCATTGCTCTAAGGGCAGCTATTTTTACTTTTTGTCCAAGATGTGGAGCTGTCTTCTAAACATTTTGGTTTTATTTATTACGATGGAATCCTGATAAAATTCCTTCTGTTAAAAGATCACTCATTGGGTTTGTATCCTAGTTTTATGAAGTCCAACTTTATTCTTAGAAATGCCGCAGTCAAACTTGATAAGGTCAGAACTTGGATGAGACCAGAGTTCAATCTTGTCTGTGGTCTTCTTGGGATTTAACTATATGGTACTTGACTTCTTTTATTTATCGTGGCCAATTTATTTTATGTTGGACATTGTGTCAATTTGAATGATTGCATAGTTGAACTATGAATTTGGTAATGATAACATTCATGTTTTGTAATATTTCTGTTTATTCAGGTGTTATGAAATGGAGAAGAGGCTAAAAACCCCGGATCTTTTCAAATTTCCTTTCTTCGAAGCCATCTGTTGGTTTGTGGCCAAAAACTTACTGGAAACATTGAAAGGTAGTTCTTGTTTTAAGAAATATAGATGTATCTGCTTTTATTTTGTTGGGTTTTTTTTCTTTTCTCTTCATTGATAATGGAGAAAATTATGCTGCTGTTTTGAGAACAGAGGAAACTTCAAGCTGGAAAACCAGCCTAAAGAAACCTAGGGTAACTTGCACTATGTAGAAGTCTTAGTGCACTTGGTGATTCATGTAATTAACACTTTGTAGCATGCTGGAACCTTTGAACTGGTTTATCAGTGTTATTCATCCAATGCTGATAATGTATCTGGTCAATGAAAATATTCTAGATTATCAGGACTGAGTGTCTGAGATTCTGGTACAGTGCAATTATACTACCAGCCAAATAGGATTAATTTGCCATTATCTGAAAATAACTTCTTCGGGAAGATAGAAAACTTATTTCAATGGCATTAGTTTTTTCACTCCAGCTTCTTTCATATCATTTAAGACCTTTGAGTATTCTTTGATAGCCTTTCTCGCCTTCTTTCAGCAAATGACTCTCTAAATGATCCCACTAATATGTCTATGGTGTTCTTCTTGGTGTCTTCACAGCTGAATGAAGATGTTTTCTTGCACTTCTACAATTTTCTTTGACATTTTCAGTCAAACTACCTGCTGTCTTCTCTTGTTGTGAAGTCTGTGAGGGCTTTTAGAGGATGAGCTGCATCAAATCATTTATATTGGTGCTTATCAGTAGACATCTCAAAAGCATCTCGTTCTTGACAGTTGCCAGTCCTTTCCAAACCACATCAACTCCTGTTAATTCATGTAACTGTACCCATGTATAATTGAGCTTGAAGTAGTGCCTGTCTGACTTCACCTTCTTTTCCTCAAATATCTTGTCCTCTGCCTGCTCTATTTAATCTTAATAATAAATGACATATTCCAAATGGCGTATTTCAAAGGAGAGAAACCAACTTTCAGAGGAGGCTGCTGAATTCCGCTTCTGCTTTGGAAGAGATCAGAATCTCATGTAACCTTTTTGTAATATGAAAACAGTCATAGTTATTGAACATTTATCTAGTCTCCTTTCACCAAGCAAAGGTATTGAACAACCCTTGTTTCCTAAATGAGCATTTAAAGCTTTTGGATGAACCTAAAGCAACTCAGAAATCTTACTAAATCGTACAAACTTGCAGAAAATTTTTCCTTCAAAAAAATTTTTTTTTTCTTCTTGAAAGCTTGCTTTGGTTGGTGTCACTCCTGTGTGTTTAAAATTTACAAATTGTCAGAAGACATAGGAGCTGTATTCATGCTGGAACATCAGTGGGTGCATGTTTCTGTATCATCTAGATAACTATGAGTTACATCCCATGTCTGTCTGTGTCAGAAGACATAGGAGCTGTATTCCTGCTTGAAAATCAGTGGGTGCATGTTTCTGTATCATCTAGATAACTATGAGTTACATCCCATGTCTGTCTGTCTCTCCCTCCTCTTTGCCCTCGCCTTTTTATCCAATGACTCCTTGAGTACATGGACTAGGAGCCTCTTGTGACTTGTGTATTACAGGAGTGGTTTGAAGATTATTCTTGTCTTATTTTTAATCTACGGCTTAGCAGATATTTTGTTGCAGAACAATGCTATGACCTATAAACCCATCGTAAAAGATAAAAATTGAGGTTTCCATGGCTAGAGTGGAGATTATGTTGGGCTTTGGCATCAAGGGTCACATGAATTAGATGTTTAGTAGTGAGAATCTGTTGTTGTATAAATAAGGGATGATACCAGTTTAGTTGTGAAAGGTAATGGTGGTGACCAACTTGTAAAGTGATGACTGCATGGTTGTTAGCAGTATTTGATGTGAAATTCAGGTCAGTAAGCAAAATCAGCACAATGTTGCTTTCTATTTCTTTTTATAAAATAACAGGGTCATAAACATTTTGGTTTTGTCTTTTCATTGGAAAAAAGTGTTTTATGATATCATAAGCATTGTAGAATTCACCCAAATTATTTTTCTTCATAGTTCCTGGGCCTTCCGAATAGGTAGCTTGTTCATCTATCCAATACTTATTGATTTTGATTACTCTCATGTCATGCAGTCTTTTCTATTGCAGTGAAAAAATCCAGCCTGTGGTGCTGCATTGTATTCTCAAAATTTTATCAGCTGAGTCAGCTAGTGGGCAGGAAGACTTCTGCTGCAAATCAAGTGGTCTGCCACTCCTTCTCATACCTTTTAACAACTAGAAGTGTCTAATATCTAAAAACTAGAAGGGAAGAACAGCTTAACTTCCCTTTTTCTGCCAGCAGACTAATATATTATCCGTAAGAACAGTGTTTTATTAGTGTATTCTTTTAAAGGAGTAAAATGAGCCAAATAGTTCTACTGTTGGTCCATTTGTGTTACGGGTTGAGGGCCCGAGGTACCCACTCCTCGAATTACTGTAATGATTCCGTCTGCCTTATCAGAGGCAGAAGGGTTTTAAAAAGGGGAAGGAAGAAATTCACACCTCGGTTTGCGTTCAGAAACTGAAACAAACTTTTAATAAACAATAAATTCACACATGACTATATTCTATGAACATATATGCATACAGTTACAACCTAAGGGGAAAAAAAACGGAGGAGAGAGGGCTTAGATAAAGTTCTGCAGCAGGCTGTTCAAGGTCAATCTCTGGGCCGGCAGCCAAGAGACGAGGTGGGAGTAGAAGCTTTTTGCCCGGCCGCTCTGCGGCTGCTTCCCAGGTGGAGAGTAAAATTCTGTCCGCGGCGAAGCGGGGGAAAAAGCCTCCGCACGCCCTGCAGACGGAGAAAACTCAGG
>NW_010425240.1:0-918 GCF_000710305.1 Buceros rhinoceros silvestris
CCCGCCCCAGCCACGGGTATTCCGGTGCTAACGGGGGTGGGGGGCGGTTTCCAGGGGTCAGCGGGGCCTTTCCCGAGGTGAAAGGTCGAAGGGGGCTGAGGAGCAACCCGGGGTTTGAGGAGCATCCCCGGGGTTTGAGGACCCTTCGCTCCGTGGCACCGAACTGCTTCGCTTTAACCTTCTTGTGAAAATTTCCTGGATGGGGGTTTGGTCTCGGTGATCTCCCCGGAGCTTTGGAAAGCCGGGGCAGTGCTCGGCGTCCGGCGAATTTTAGCTCTCCTCAGCAGTCTGAGCTCGCAGCCCAGTTCCCTTCTGTCAGCTGCGTCGTTAATCTGCAGGCTGCAAATTACGGCGCTCTAACGCGTGGACTTTGCATTTTCAGCTGAAAATAAAAGCAAATTAGGGCAGAGTAAACAAATCCCCGCTCCCCGTTCGCTGGGAGAAGCAGAAGGGAAAGAAAAATGGGAGTTTGTCGAGGTTTTCCTGTTCATAGATGATTTTGTCCCTGGCTTCAGGGTGGGGACGGCTTCCCCGAGGTCCCAGTTAGGCGGGGTGACTCCGGGAGTCCAGCAGGGCAAAGCCGGCTCATCTTCATGGGATCATCGAATGGGTTGGGCTGAAGGGACCTTCCAAGCTCACCCAGCCCAACCCCTGCAGGGAGCAGGGACATCTGCCACCAGAGCAGGGGGCTCAGAGCCCCCCGGGCCAACCTGACTGGGGATGGCATTTGTTCCCCATGGTTTGTTAGTCGCTTTGTCTTGGTGTGCAAGGCTGTGTTGCTGGGCGTACTTGATGCACCATCTTGTTCCCCTTCCCAAAAATTCTCGGCCAGAAGGAAAGATAATTACAGGGTTGAAGATGAATGGTCTAATCCACTGCTTTTGAATTTTCTGATTTTCCTGCAGTATTTGAGTTTTC
>NW_010425240.1:936-1453 GCF_000710305.1 Buceros rhinoceros silvestris
AGCCCCTTGCAGCACTGACAGGCTGCACTCAGGTCTCCCCGCAGCCTCCTCTGCTCCAGGCTGAACCCCCCCAGCTCTCTGCCCTCTCCTCATTGACCAGGAGGTCATTCTGTCATGCCACCGCTGTGTGGGACACCAGCAGTTGCTGGTGGAGATGTGTGGACTGTTTCTCCCATCGTTTCATTTCTTAGATGGCCACAGGCAAAGGTTTCATGGTGCTGGGGTGGAAAGCAGAGCTTAGAGCTCAACCCCTCAGCCTGCAGCTCCCCCACCCATGTCTTTCCTCTTGGTGGTCCTCAAGAAAAAGGACTATGTGATTCTACTGGGAATCTGTTCCGTGGTGCACACTGGTTTGTCACCAGCAAAGGGTCCAGGTCATCCAGGGCTGTGAGGTGAAGGCAGCATCAGCCCCATCTCAGAGGCCGTGCAGAGCCCTGAAGGTTTTTCCAGTGCTGGTTTGACCTCCCTGGTCCACCCAAGCTTGCAAGACATGGAGGATGTTTCCAGAACAAAACCT
>NW_010425240.1:1539-6032 GCF_000710305.1 Buceros rhinoceros silvestris
ATGGAGGATGTTCCCAGAACAAACCCTCGCTGCAGCCAGTGCTGCCACCACCCTTCCAGACATTGTCCCCCACACGTGGGTGCAGAAAGGAACCAGTTTCAGCCCATGCCCTCACTGGTGAGGGATGAGGAGGGATGAGGAGTGAGAAGTTTGGGAGAGTTTTGTATCGTCCCACACCAGGGTTAGGTGACAATGGATAAAACCAGGAGAAAGCGAAAGGTAAGAGGTGCTGCTCAAGCCATCTCGTGGTCCCCCTGTCACCTCCCTCCCTGCTCTTTGTGCCTTGAAGTGGAGAAAATAAGAAATCTCTTCCCCAGCCACCAAGGGGATGCCAACGGAGGAGCCCGGTGTCCCTCACCATGAGCCTGCAATGTTTGGTCCTACAAACGGTGTCACCAAATGCCGTGGAGCGAAGGAGGAGGCAGATTCCTGCCTGTTTCCAGCAGCAGCAGCTCCGGCCGAGGAGACACCGGGAAAGGGAAGGAGAGAAAGGCCCCACAGCAAAGGAACCCCGGCGCGTTCTCAAAGCATAATCTGATTTTCCGAGCCGAATTATTAACCATTAGCGCAGCGGTTTCTAGGAAGCAACGGGCACACACGTAGAACGTGGCAAGAGAAGCCGTGTCGGCGGGGGGGATGAGCGCAATGGGCACGAAAAGGCCAAACTGGATGAAAAATACTGATTTAAATCCAAGTTTCCTGTTTTTCCATGCTGGTTCCCCACATTTTTCAAGTTCAAGCCACATAATCACTTCAAATTACCCCTCGGGGAAGCGAGATAGGAAAAGCCCATTAGCAGATGACGTAGCGGACGAGCCGGGAGCCACGAACTTCTCTCACTCGCTGGCAGTGGCGCAGGATGTTGAGGATGCTGTGGAAGCGCTTGTCCACCTTCAGCTGGGTGAACTCTTTGATGTCAGCGTCCACGATGAAAAACTCGCCTGGAAAACAAAGAATGACTCGGTTGGAGAAAGAGCAGCCTTGTAGAAGACACCTGATGATGGATGACACAACCTTTTCTTCACAACTCCACACGCTGCTGGAAAATACAGCCAGTGGTAGGATGTCTCACAACACCTCAGGAACTTGGTGCTACTTCTCAATTTGTCACCAGGAAGAAAAATTATCAAGGTCAATGATTCCATGTTGTCCACAGGCCCCTTTCAGTGAGCTCTGTCTGTTGTGACCTGCATCTACTAAGGCCTCCCAGACCATCCCTCCTCCTCCCTCTGCTCTGCAGCAGTCCCAACCACCATCCAGGGCGAGGCACAAGATGTTCCACAGGTAGAATCAGTGAATCATTTGTGTTGGAAGAGACTTTCACGCTCCTTGAGTCCACCCATTCCCCCAGCACTGACCCTTGTCCCTCAGCACCACCCCCACACGGCTGGGGTCCCCATCCTCCAGGGATGGGGACTCCACCACTGCCCTGGGCGGCCTGTGACAGCCCTGCACAACCCCAACGGGGAAGAAACTGAGCTGGGTGGGGGGGAGGTGTTGAGCCTGGAGCAAAGGAGGCTCCGGGGAGACCTTCTGGCTCTCCACAACTCCCTGAAATTCAGGAGGTTGGAGCGAGGTGGGGGTCGGTCTCTTCTCCCCAGGAACAAGCAATAGATTGAGAGGAAACAGCCTCAAGTTGCCCCAGGGGACGTTGAGGTTGTCCCTGAGGAGCCGTTTGTGTCCCGTTGGGGTTGTGCAGGCGTGTCGCAGGCTGCCCAGGGCAGTGGTGGAGTCCCCATCCCTGGAGGGGTTTCCCAGCCGTGTGGAGGTGCTGCTGAGGGACAGGGGTCAGGGGAGACCTGGCAGCGCTGGGGGAACGGGGGGACTCGATGACCTCAAAGGTCTCTTCCAGCCTAAACCATTCTGTGCTTCTAACCCCGACGTAGACTGTGGCACCCCGTGCTGGGTGGGGAGGGAGCGCCCTCTCAGCTCTACCAATGATGGTAATTTTTTCCTGTGCTCTGTCTGTAAATAAGCAATCACAGCCTTTCTACAATTTTTCAGGGACGATGAATTTAGACCCTCTGACGGGTTCAACCATTCCACAGCTACCAGAACACGTGATGGACAATTTTCTGAGAAGAAGGAGCTATACGTTACCCTCTAACATGAAAACCACGTGCTGTCATTACTCATTCAGCAGCTCGTCCCATATTTTTACATCCAAACGCTCCCAGTTTGGTCCCAACAAAGAAAACCCCAAAATACCTTTTGTGTCCTTAGTTTCCTCTTCCAGGAACCGGTGGTAGAGCTTTCTGACCGTTGTGTTCATGGACTTCAAGGGCTGATGCAGGATCTTGTACTTGCCCTCCACGGCCTTGTTCATCTCTTGAACAACAGCGTTAATCTGATCATAGGTCAAACGGCCTTTCATGTACCTACAAATCCAAATCAGAACCAGAAAGTCACAAAGTTTATTTCTTAACCCAGCGTTCGGCTTCTGGTTAGAAGGACCTTCCCCTGCTCTGTGTTAAAATGAAGGCAAGTTCAAAAAGAGCTAAAATAATGCGATTTGGGGGGGACAGGAAGTGTGGAAGATAAAACCAAAGCGATGGGGAGATTGTAGAACGTGGGAGTATCAGCACATGAGGCTCTTCCGTCTCTGCTCCTGAAGAGTGTCTGTCCCTTTTGGTGCCCTGATAGTGGGAGGCGTGGAATGTCCTTCAAGTTCAGCAGAAAATGGGTGAAAATCACCCAGAATTTCCAGTTACAGCTGACACAGTTGTGGGAGGAAGAGCGAGAGGAAAGGGACTTGTGGTGGCTGCAAAAACCCAGCTGGTGTTAAGGGACTCGGACACATGTGGGGTCCATAAGCACAGTCACACTTTGATGCCCTCAGACAGGTCTGGGCTACATAAAAATGCAGAAAAATCAGAGAATCATTGAATTGTTTTGGTTGGAAGAGACCTTTGAGGTCATCGAGTCCACTCGTTCCCCCAGCACTGCCAGGTCCCCCCGACCCCTGTCCCTCAGCAGCACCTCCACACGGCTGGGAAACCCCTCCAGGGATGGGGACTCCACCACTGCCCTGGGCAGCTTGCGACACGCCTGCACCTACATAAAAATGCAGAAAAATCAGAGAATCATTGAATTGTTTTGGTTGGAAGAGACCTTTGAGGTCATCGAGTCCACTCGTTCCCCCAGCACTGCCAGGTCCCCCCGACCCCTGTCCCTCAGCAGCACCTCCACACGGCTGGGAAACCCCTCCAGGGATGGGGACTCCACCACTGCCCTGGGCAGCCTGCGACACGCCTGCACAACCCCAACGGGACACAAATGGCTCCTCAGGGACAACCTCAACGTCCCCTGGAACAACTGGAGGCCGGTTCCTCTCGTCCTGTCACTTGTTCCTGGGCAGAAGAGACCGACCCCCACCTGACTCCAACCTCCTGAATTTCAGGGAGTTGTGGAGAGCCAGAAGGTCTCCCCGGAGCCTCCTTTGCTCCAGGCTCAACCCCCGCCCTGGTCCCTCAGCTGCTCCTCAGACGTTCTCCAGACCCTTCTCCGTGTTCTCCAGACCCTTCTCTGGACACGCTGCAGCCTCTCAATGTCCTTCTGGGAGTGAGGGGCCACCGCTGAACCCAGGATTGGAGGTGTGGCCTCCCCAGTGCCCCCAGTCCAGGGGGACAATCCCTGCCCTGCTCCTGCTGGCCACACCAGTGCTGGGACAAGCCAGGATGCTCTTGGCCACCTTGAGATACAGAGATCCCAGAGCAGAACCAGTGCTGACCTGGAGAACTGGGATTTCTTATTGAAACAAGTATTGTCAGGGAACACCCTGAATCTCAAATCTAGGTGACAATCCTTAAGGCACCAAGAAAATTTTCTTCTTTTGGCAGAAATATTTGTCCTTGTCCCTAACATGCCGTTTAGGAAAAAAAGCCCCACAAAGCAAGAGGAGAACCCACCTCTCAGCTAATACATTCCTGTTCATACAGCAAAAGCGACTTTGAGAGGAGAAGTTTGGCCTTGCGCCGATTCATCCTGCTCTTCCCAACGTAGACAGAAGAAAACAAGAACTAATTAAGCCGTATCCGCTCCATTGTACTTACGCAGGGACGCTCTCAAACTCTTCCGCTGTTATTAAGGCGGCTTCTTTGATAGGTCTGGGCTCTTTTGCGGGTTTCTTTGCACGTTCGGCTTCTTCGCCTTTCACAGCCGGCCCAGCGACGCTGTAAAATAAATGAACATGAAGCGCACAAACAGATCAGTAGTGAGGAGAAAAACCATTACAGCAGCGCGGCTGCTGGCAGGTGAACTGGGAGCAGCCCAAGCGGGGTGCGGAGCCATTCGGAATTAAATGGGCTGTTACGCCCCGCGGAACACGAGGCCTCTTTGTCGGATGAAGCACCGCCAAGCAGGCCGACCTGGAATACTTGACAGCTCTTTGAGCCGAGTTCAAACCTTGGGAAGCCTGACTCAGCCGTTCGTCTTTGGAAGCAAAGAAATTCAACACCACCCAGCTGGCTGCGATTTTTTTGGAGATATATATA
>NW_010425241.1:0-3496 GCF_000710305.1 Buceros rhinoceros silvestris
CAAGGAAGTTTTAGCCCAAACCGGGACAGGAGGAAAGCAGCCAACCATAAACATCATCCTGTTCCTTACGAGAAATGCTACTGCTGGTACCACTGCCCTCATGAGGTGCTTGGACAGGACGCTTTTGTACTGGTATCAGTACACACCACATTAACTTCTGTCTCCCAGTATCTGCAGAAAAGGTGGGAGTTTTATTCAAATGAATATGACTACTTCTTCTAGTGCTGAGCTGTGCTCAGAGCCAAGCACACACGGCTTCTTGGGTGTGGGTGAGCAAATCTGGATGACCCAGCTCCTCCCACACCCTGCCTCTTCACAGGTCTCCAGCGGGGGACGCCTGCTTTGGGGCCCCCCATACTCACCGAGGAGCTGTCAAGCCCTGCCTGCCAGAAGGAGCGATTGACCCAGCTCATCCCACACCCTGCCTCTTCACAGGTCTCCAGCGGGGGACGCCTGCTTTGGGGCCCCCCATACTCACCGAGGAGCTGTCAAGCCCTGCCTGCCAGAAGGAGCGATTAGAGACTAACTCAGCTGCTTTATTCAGGATTTACTTCTGTCTGCTGGAAGAAGGTTGCTTGGTATTCTTATAGTCCTAAGCTACTTATATTTTCCAATTATATTTTAGGAAGAAGTCTCATAAAAGTTTTATGTGAAAACATTAAAAAATGAGTAAATAGTGAGACAGAGGAAAAAATAAAAACCAACAACTTTTTGGTAAAATTCTACCCAGTCTACTTCTAGAGCCCAAAGCAATACCCCTGCAAGTCACCCCATAATTAAGTATCAAATTTCCCAAAAGATTCACAGTTAAAGACAATGAACAATGATTAAACAGCAGCAGGCTAGATCCTTATTATCAGCCACCTGCTCTTTGGTCATGCTATCTTGCTTTTCCTAGGAGATCACTTCCAGCCTCCTTAGTCGGAGGTATTTGAAGCTCCTGGAGAGCAGGCTGCTTTTTTGGGGAGCAATTTGTGCCAGTGCCTCCATTAACATAACCTTTCCTTCTCCACACTCCTCCCTTGTGCTGTCAAAATAGTTGGCTCCAGCAGCTATGGTCTGGTCCTTGCTAGAAGTGTATGGGGAGGTGATACCTGTTAAATTTGGAATTCTACTTCCGTGCACAACGCTTTCTTCTTCACCACAGGTGGCAGTGATGATTCGGAGCAAAGAGCAGGGGTCTGAGGGCAGTTTGCCAAAAAATACACAACAGGTAGGTTGTAAATATGATGTAAATATGAAGCACCTGATGGTCTGATGCTTGCTAGCTTTTATCAGAAAACAGAATCAGAACTTATCAGAAAATAAAATGTGTATTACACCATCTCTTTAAACCAGCCAGAGTTCATGGCACTTATAAATAAGTACTGTAGCAACTGGAAGAGTTGCTTAAAATACCATGAGTGTGTGTCAGGGCAGAGTTACCACAGAGTTTCTTGCTAAAGACAGCCATTTGAAGTAGGGTGGGTGAACCATCACTACATTAGAAGATGCACCATCGTTTCAGTCCTACATGGTATTTGGTTACTTCTAGTGTGAGAGTTTTATATAGAGAGCTATTCCAGGCGACGTGTTTACAGACTTCAAAATAACATTGGAAGCAGAAGCATCTCAAGGAAGCTTAATCCTCACAGAACTGTTTTCCAAGATCATGGCTTCTTCTGGGTAAAGGGGCGTAAGCCACGACCATTATCCTAAAATTACAACAAGAAGAAATGCAACTTTCTAGCAGAGTGACCTGTGGCACACTATAGCATCTGCTTCAACTGAGGCTGTGAGTGCAAATAGGAGACAAATAAAGATATACAATGTAATATAAAAGAGTTGATTATTGCTTCGTATTTTATTACCCATGTGCAAACCATTTTGTGATCTATAGAACGTGGCATACGAACCCACTAAGAGCCAGCATGGCATCCTTGACAGCCAGACTGCAAGGAAGGTGAGTGAACATATAGATAAAAGTGGGGTGGAGAGAAAGGAGATGCTGTTGTCCTTTCTAGAAGCATCTTCACAGTGTTGGGGAGAACATGGGCAAAGTACCACCAAAGATCAAAACAGAAGCTGCCAGCAGGACACAACTGATTTTGCAGCTGGAGTTTGGAGCTGTCAGTGCGTCTCAAGGGCTGACAAACCTGCCGTTACACTGCCACTGTCTCCATTGCAAGAGCTTTTGTTTCAATAGGTTTCCAAATTGATAACGACAGTTCAGCCAAGCTTAAGCCTCAGATGACCAAAGGATTTCAGAGCCCTTTAGGGACAACAAGTGAACTTTACACCACACTGTGAGATTGTTGTCTAGCCTAATTCTGCATTTAGATCACCTTGACCACACTGGAGGTTTTTGAACACCGGGTTGACGAGAAAACCAGGATGATAATCTGAAGGCCTCCTCCCAGCTTGCTTTCTACCTGTAAGTTTTTCTCCTCTACATTTTAAAAAGATGCACCCTTTTTGCCTCAAATTCAGGTAGGAGACTACAAAACATCTGTCAGGTCAAACCCTTAACCAGCACTCCATTCCAGCAGTCTGATATTAAAGGATCTTAAATAAGTCCTATTGACTTACCGAAAGGCACAAATGACAAGTCACTTCAAAAGCAAGGGAATTCCTGTCAGCAAACAGCTTCCTGTGTCTGTTACTCTTCCTGTGACACGTGACACCATGCAGAGGGCAGCTAAATTGACACTTGCCATTCACCCTGTCCCACAGCGTTTTAGGCCTCAAGTTAAACAGTCTGGCTTCAATGGAAAGCTCTGAGTTTCAGTACTGGTCAAATATGAAGTTCAGTCTGCCACTAGATATTCCTCAGAGACAGGATATTTAATATGCAAGACCTCCAGTCCCTTCAAAACAGATTATTTACCGGAAGACGTAGCCTGCAGCCACAGCAGTAGGGCTTACAAAATTCAGGGTAACAATTCGCCACAGCTAGCTCATTACTGCTAAAATAATACTCCAAGTGCAAAGAAGTCATAAAAATCCCCAGGAAACAAGACCTCCCATTTTTGTTCAGTACTGGTATGGTATGCACTCGCTATGGTGCCATTCACCCTGATGAGCTCCTTCCCCCCAGCTTTTGGTGGCTTGCTTTGGCACGCTCCTTGGGTATGGATGACTATGTGAGACCTGTCCACTTTAAGGTGAGATGCCTTCCAGGCAGGACACAGCTGACTAGGAGCTCTGGGGGAAGGGATGATGCTGATCTCACTCTTTTTCACAGGAAATCCCCCCCAAAAAACATCACTTGGGAGCACGTCTGTTTCCGCAGCTTCTCTCTTCCTGCTACTGCAAGTTTCTTGGTACATTTTTATTCGCTTTTTTCCCATGAGTTATTTCCAGCCTTTCCTTGGTTTTTCAAAATTAGTTTTGTTACATCATCGCTGTTGCCAGGCTTGGTGTGCCTGGCCCAAAGCAGACGTGTGTAGCAAAGCTGGAGCTTGGGACCTGTTGGTGGAGGCAGGCAGGGGGCTGCTGCTGGCCTCCCCCGCCTGTA
>NW_010425241.1:3615-4591 GCF_000710305.1 Buceros rhinoceros silvestris
CCCCTGCCTGTAGTGGCAGGCCCTCTTGTGGCTCCGTACCTGCAGCCAGCCTGTCACAAACAGCTGATGCCAAAATAGGCAAAAAAATACAACTAGAACTGTCCTGATGTGCCATACACAGATGAATATTTTATTGTTGTTCCAGGAAAGGCTTTTAAAAGAACACACAAGACAACGATTGTGTGGAGCTGTCTTGGTGCACAGATTAAAAATATAAGCAATCTAACATTTAAAGGAAAGGTCTCTTTAAATGATAACATTATTTCTTAGACCATGAAATCACATGAACCAAAACAGCTAAAAGGTGCACACAGGTGACCTATTAGCAAGACTGATCTTTTTAAATAACAGTTTTGGCCAGAAAATTGTTTTTATGATGGCACAGAAGATGAGTGATGAATTCAGAGATATTTCTGTTATGCAGAGCAGAAGATGGATTTTTGCCCAATGATTATCCATGGTCTGATTTTGAAAGTCTCTTTGGCAGCATGATGAATTTAATAACAAAGGCCTGATTCACTGACACTGATAACCAAATTGTTATTTCTAACACTCGGTGGCTGAAACTCACAGCTGCGCTAATATTCTGCAGTTCTGTATTGCCAGAAGTAGCATCTCTTTAGGAAGAGCTCAGGCAGGTTATGAGTTTGTATACATTACCATATTTATTTTTCAATTTGCGAACTTTGGGAGAACAAATTAATTAGGCAGTTTTATGGTTACAAATATACTGCTCCTGCCTGTTTGATCTTGTAAGTGCCCAGATTACACCACGTGGGTTTTCAAAGCTGCACATACATCCTTGTAGAAGTCAGAGGGAATGGGCCACATCTACAGACATATTCAGCTGCACAGTCCCCACGTTGGCACCCGACTCCATTTGGTTGCAATTAGGGATCAAGAGCCCTAAAAATACCTCTGCAGACCCAGCTGTGTTTACCCAGCTCCCTGTAGCTCTTTGGAAACGGATGTATTC
>NW_010425241.1:4685-16822 GCF_000710305.1 Buceros rhinoceros silvestris
TGTAGCTCTTGGGAAACGGATGTATTCCCTACCCTGCTCAACATGTGGAAGTGGCTGGATTCTTGCAAACGCTGCCTGGAGAAGGGAGTGTGGCCACGCCACACGTGGGGCTAAAGCTCGCTGTGGGTTTGCACCAACCTGACCCAGGCAGTAGGAACATCCCTGGGAACCACGCTGGAAGCTGGAGCGTGGCCTGTGACGTCCTCACTAAGGTTTAAGTACATCTATTGTTGGGTTGGTTTAGGGTAGTTTTACAACTAGTTTGTAATTCTCCTTCCAAAAGGATTATTTTGACTAATTTCAATTGTATATAGGTTTTTTTCTTCAAAATGCAAAGTATTGGTCACTGTTTCTGCATGAAAAAAAAATCTGAATTTATTCAGCAAATCTGAGTTATAAGAGGCTTTGAGAGTAGTTGGTGAAGTTGTGCAGAGAGCAAAGCCTTACTTATTTAAAATTGCAGATTTTGCATATAACAACCAACCTGGAATCTTCCTAAGGCGAGAAAATATGTACACAGATAGGAAAATCTGTTTCTATGGTTTTCAGATACCAGCTTCCCTCTTCACCCCCCCCAAAACTGGCCTTTAAAATAAATGTGACTCACTCCAGGACAGATTCTCATAGGTGGATTAAAGTGATAGCTCTGTCAAGACTTCAATAGTATTAGTTGTTGATGCTGGGGAGTGTAAAAAAACTGGGGGAATTAGTAGCTCTGCCTGCCAGGGTATCTCTTGCACAGGCGTTTTGTGCCAGGGAAAAGGAAACCTTCCCTTCCGACCAGAAAATTCTGCCTCATCATGGAATATCGAACACGAGTCATTATAATTTATTATGTTAAGGCTGCTTAAAAGCTAGACAAAGCTAGGAATGCAAAGAGTATTCCTAATCTTATTTATTTCACGAAAATTAACATTATACTAGGACCACATCAGTGTTCAAGTGGACAGGTACTGGCAATGTAATTTTTCATGAAGCCAATATTTCAATTTCTGGGAAAACTTTTTTTTTCCCCTTGTCTTGGACTTTATAGAAACAAAAGCAGCAAGATCCTTTAATCTGTCTGTTGCAGAAGTGGATAAAAATACATTTGAGATGAGATTGACCAGGACATCTTAGCAGACATAAGCAAGAGTTTTGATATTATTTTTTTAAAAACAAAATCAAAAAACCAAACCAAAACTAAGCTGCATATATAGTATCATTGCTGAAATCTACTGCAGAATAATTTTTTCACACATTGTGGAGATGATCGTGGCTTTTAAGGTCAACATTAGACAAATCTAATGATTTGAGCAGGTTTCAAAGGGCTCTGAATCTACTGCAGATCCTGTGTCCTAATATGTATTGCACTAGTACCAATAAATCAGTGAGATGTTGGCAAGCCCAAGTTTTACAGCAGTCAAAGCAACATGCAAAATATCCATCCCAAAGAGCTTTCTCTTTGCTCTGGTTAATGATACAAGGTAGTGCAAAAGGGAAATACATTCGTATTTCATCACCGATGCAATGTTGGGATTCTGTGCACCTCCTTGGAAACCAGAAAGTGCATTATTTGGCATGAAAATGCATGATCTCAAGTTGGAACATCAAAGAAAACAATAAAAAGTGCAAATATATTCAATATTTTATGTACTAAATATAAAAGAGAGCAAGGCTTTATAAGGAGAAAATAGAAACAGCTTAAAATAAGGCATATGAGAGAGATGAATTATCTACTTTTCATAAGCTCTATTAGATACCTAGCTGCACTTTTTGCAGTCTGTGAGAGAGATTTTCCTACTGAAGTATATGCATTTTCCCTTCCCAGCACATTTCTTGCATACAGCTTCCAAAATAACACTGAAAACCTTAAAAAGGCAGATTCTGCATTACAGTTTAGGTTCATATTTCCAGGAAACACAGACTTGAAACGGAAAAACCAGACTGTTAAAGGGTTAACAACTTAAATGTGTCACATTTTACACATAGAAATTTGCTTTAATACAGGACACTGAAAAGGAAGAAGCCACAAAGGCTAAAGAAACACATCTCCTGCAGCAAGTGAGACAGGATACAAACGAACCCCATAGCTCCACTGAGAAGGAGGATCTGTTTTATTTCACTTACCAGCATTATCCATTTTCCCCCCTCGGTATTCAGAAAAGCAGAGTTCCCCAGAAAAGCAGCCGGTGCAGTCTCGCTCTCGCTAATGAAGCTGGCTGCCCTTTTCCTGGTTATTAGACCTTGCTGGCAGTCAGAGCATACTTCATGCACTGACTGCAGTAGACATCACCAGGAAATTTATATCTCCAAGGATGACAAACAGCCATTAGCTCCATTATAGGCTGATTAAGATTGTGCGAGCCTATCAAGCAGATACTTAAATCCCCCAGGGTTTTACCTCTTTAGGGAGAAAACAAAAGGACTCCAAGCCTATAATATTGAATATATGTTTCTGAAAAGCAAAAGTAACTCTAATGAGAATAGGTTTAATGGGTAGGAAGGCAAAACTTTAAATAAAAAAGGGATATATTACAGAGCAACGGTCTGTGATTTATCAGTGACGCAACAGCAAAAGTTTTAAGGAGAAAAAAAGGGGGAGGAATCTATGGCTGAGAAAGCGTTAGGTTAGATTACAATTTGCAGGCATTAGCTTTGGCTACAAGTTCTGCACCTGATGTTCCCTATGGTTTGTGAGAAACCCAGTACATGTACTTATCTGCAAATGTATGTCAGTATAGCAATTCCCTGGAGACGTTCGTTATTATACTGCTCACAGATGAATGTAAGGAAAGGGTGAAAAGTAAATACAGGACTTCTTTTAAAGTCAGAGTAAAAACACATGGGATGGTGGAGGGATTAGGCTCAACAAAATCCAAATTGCATATGCTGAGGTGAACAGGTATTACTTCTAAATCTTCTGTACCACCTGAATCTCTGAAGCGCAGGCCTTCCCCCTACAGAAGTAACAAACCAAACAAAACCAGCACAGACTCCTAAACATTTCCCTTCCCTGCACTTCCAGAGCTTCCTCCTTATAAATGAAGACATACTTTATTTTCAGATAAAAGTGCTCTCCCCTGGCACCAGCAGGTGAACATGGAGGGTACCAGGAAATGTGGGGTCCATTCCCCATTTGGGCCCTGATTTGCTGTGTAACCCTAAATGAGCATTTTGTGCCGCAGTGTTGAACCTCAGGTGTAAAGGGTGGAGCCAGTTCCACGCACACTGTGCCTCACCTAAAAAATCCACCGCGCAGACCCGAAGGATGCACTCATCGCTGGCAGTGAGCGTGGGAAAAGCCCTTCCCAGATCTTTGTTCACGAAGCCAAGCCATGATGATGATGATGATGATGATGTTTGCCCGGTGGTGAAAGGAAGACATGCTGCCTTTGGTGAAGGAGAATGTCACAAAGTACTGCCACTACCCAAATGCCACACAGACTTCTGTGTTTGACACAAATCCCCCTCAGCCTGACGCAAATCCCCCTCAGCCTCACAGCATCACGTGAGCAACAATTTTCTACTCATCACCCTCTCACTGCCCCTTTGATCTTATTGGTCTGTTTTAAATGCTAAATGAAAAGTTGCAGCACTGATCTGTTTACACTGATGAGGCAGTGGTTAGAATCAATGGCAGAGGGCTAAAGTTATCAGCAAGACTGGAGAATATCTAGGGCATACTGGATATATTCTGTATTTCCAGAAAGGAAGCACTTGGAGGGCTAAGGAGAGACTAAAGATGAGAAATCTGTCACACTTCATATCAAGGTTCTATTTATAAGTGGCTTATAAAGAGCTTATAAAAAATAGAAGATAATCATAGGGATGTTGCATTAGTACATGTTAGAGAGAGCTACAACCACACAGTACGAAGGGTTAAAAATTACCCATAGGGAGCTTATTAATCTGCTAGATTCTGTATCAGTTAATGACAATTGATTAATGTGCCAGTTTAGGTAATTGGTTAACATGCATCTGATGAAATCTAGTTGCACAGGAGCACTAAACCGGAGGCCGTGAAATGCCCACCCATGCAACCAGTTTTCTCCAGCTCCTCTGTGGGAGGTAGCTGCCTGGAAAGTGCTGGATTCCTGGAGAAAAGGAGAGAAAGCAGGGGCTCTTGGTGGGCTTTCAAAGCCCCCCAGGTCCCAGAGAGACCATTCCACACACTGGGAAGACCGTTCCACACACTGGGAAGACCATTCCACTCCCCAGACTGCTGGGGAGAGAAACCGAGGATTGTGCCTCTGGGCCAGGATGCTATTGCTTAACTATGGAGCCAACCCAGAGAAAAAGGAAGAGATTCCCCAGTTTGTAGGTGGGGCTCTGCAGAGCTGCAAAGCCTCCAGGTATCTGAGTGAGCCCAGCCATCACGGAGGAATGGTGACAAGACCACTGCAGGGCAGAAGGACATATGCATACCCTAAATCCAAGCAAGTATGCAAATCTCTTGTGCTGGTGAAAGCTAAGAGAGGTTGGTTTTGAATCCAATCTGTTTGCTTTGAGTTCCACTTGGGCTGGGAAACAGTAGCTATGCACTTGAGCAGCCACCAGGCAATGGTGCAGCTATAGGAAACCAGTACTGATGCTTGTGGCTGGGGATACAGGTGGGCAACAGCTTGCACCAAAGAAGACGCAACGCTGCACCTACTTAGACCTCAGGGTAACGGAGCGCAGCAGACAGTGACTATTTCTATGTGGCAGGCATGCCCCAGTGTGTGTGATGCGGCTGAATCCCATCTACGGGGCAGATGGGCTTCATGGTATCCTTAACGGTGCTGGTCCTTCAACCACACAGATGAGAAGACCTACTTACAGAAGCATTCCACAGCTGCCTTTCTGGCCACATGCACAAGTTTCCTTCCAAAGAAGAACTGAAAGATGATAATGCGTACCCAGGCCCCATCCTGGCAAGCAATTCCCATATAGTCAACAGCCTCAGGTCAGCTGAGGATCAGGACTGTAAGGTGCTAACTAGAGCGTGGGAAGTCCCAATCACAATAGCTTCATAAGCACTGAGTTTGGGTGCTTCCTCAGGGCTGTGAGAGAGATAACCATTTATTAACTCTTGAAAGCTAGCTATAAATAGAAACTTAATATGATATATGCCCTAAATCTGTTCCATTTGAACAGAAAATATCTCACAGGAATCTTCCAAAAGATCAGATGCAATTATTACAACGTTAAAGCAGTGTCTCCCTGACTACACACAGGCAAAAGAAAGATACGGACATTAGGCTGCAGTTGTTATTTAAAAGTTAAATTTATGTATATTCCAAGCATAAACTTATTTAATTTGTGAGTACAGAACAACCCCATCAAAATCTATGGTTCCATGACACCAAAATACATCAGTGTGTTTAGAGGGTAATTTTGAGTAAGGACTGAGGAAATCAGGTCTGCAGTGGTCCAAAGCTCTCTGTTCCCCTTCTCAAAATGTCATATGTCATCAACCCATACCCCAGCTTTCTTCAGTTATCAGGTGGTGTTGGCTCACAGTCCGTTTCTGTTGTAGGCACTTAAACCTGGGTTCAATCTGCTGTTCACCCACAGGCTCCCTGAATGATTTTGTGCAAGCTTCTCCAACATCTGACCTTCCTACAGGCTTGTACTACACTCACTCCCCACACCTCAGCTGTGTGAGGACAAACATACTGGAGGTTGTGCAAGGCTCTGCTGGTACAGCATCAAGAGCCGATGAAGCAGCTAACTCAGATAATCAGTGTCGCCTCCTAGAGAGGAAAGCATTATAGGGTACATTAGAAGCACCACTAATGACACAGAACCCTAACGATCCCGTTCTTCCCTGTACCTGATGTACACAGACTGCTGCAGTAATGACGTTTCACTCCCAGGAAAATCGATGAGGATTCACAGAGGCACGGCAATACGCCCAGGTAAGAAGCAAATAGAGAAAGCAGCCCAGCCATTGAAAATGCTGTGAGATGATGAACCCGCAGAACTGATATACAGCTTCATCTGTGGTGTTTCCAATCATGACAAAGACGCCTAAGAACATGTTTAGAAAATGTGAAATCTGGCTTGGCTCAGTGCAGACTTGCTGAGATCTGACTCCATAAGATGCCATTTTGGGCAAAATGTTTCGCTTCTCTTTCACTGTGTCTGTTTCTTCCCACACAGAAACCATCGTGCAGGTGTCTCTGGGAGAAGCTGTACTTGTTTTTAGATGCTGTGGGTTTGTATAGTCAACGCCACACTCTAAATATACACCTTCATGCAATTCTTCTAAGTATCCACCAAGAATCAGGGCAATGACTGTGCTGAGTACAAGGGATCTGTGGCCCTCCAAAAGATGTTTCCTTGTCTCTACCAGCAGTGGGATAGTTTCACAAGGAGGGAAGGAAGGACATCTGAAGACACAGCAATGGCAGCAAAAGACCTGAGCTCTGTTAACAAATACCAGTTTTTCAGTCAGTAGCAAAGATTGCCACTTACTGCAAAAGGATGCTTTGTAAACCACAGCAAAATCCTTGATTAGTGACATCTTTATAAATACAAAGTTGTTAGATGCATGTTCTTTTAGGTGTATGAAAACCATCTCTCTCTCTCCTCTGGCACGTTCTTGAAAATTGCTAAGCAAAAGGAAAAGCCCCTTGAGGAAGCGCTGTACTTTATGCATGGAGGAAGTTTCCCTGGGTTAGGTTCGGCATATGGCAGGACTGACCTCTAGCAGAAACCTTCCCTGAGCCTCAGCAACAATTCCCAGCATCACTGGGAGAAGTTTTTGCCAAACACCTTTTCCCCACCTCACAGAGGCAGAAAAGTTTGAGAGCAGGACAGTAAGAAGGATGCTCTTTTCCAGGGAAGAAGCTACAGTTCAACCTGGAAATACTGTTAATATGCCGTTAGAAGTACAGAGGATGCTTTATTTTCCTGAGCAAACAAGAGCAGCCTTTTGTTGCCTGGGAAGACTTTATCCTTGAACAGCCCAGCCAGATGCAGAGGTTCTGACTGTAGCTGAAAGCTGCAAGGGGAGAAGCAACACCAGTGAAGTCAACAGATTTAAACTGATAGAAAACAAGAAAAGAGTGGGATCCAGCATAGTGTATTCTTTGTAGGTGGGAATTTCACAGCACAGATGGGTGTTCAGAGGGAGCAGGAAGGGGCTGGGCATATGTTGAGTTTAATGCAGAGAGAGTGGCAGAGAGGCACAGAGGCAGTGGGAGGGGAACGGAGAGGCATGGAGAGAGGTCAAGAAAAGTTTCAGGGTATCATGAGAGGAGTGCTCATGGGAGAGCATGGGCAAGACAAGCACCTCTAAATGCTCCATTATTTAAATAAATTCTAACTTGCTTCTGAATCTTGGCTTTTAGTGTATTCATATCTAGAAAGAGGCGTGGTATGTGTTCAGTATGAAACATCTGGAAAAGTAAACACAAGTTTTTCCCCTTTAGTTTTACCACTGATCCTGCTATGGAGTCAAGCTGCTTTGCACAGGCCTAACTGCCTACCTAGCCCTAGAAATCTTTAGAGGATTGCTTTGACTTGGATGTGCTTGAACAATTTATGCAATGTCCTGACATGACCAAAAGTAAATATGTTAAATATCTGATGGTGTCACCATGAGCACAGCTGCACCGCTGGCAATGGGAGCCTCGGGAACAAGTCGTCTAATGACTTGGAGCATTTTTACTATGATTTAAACTAGCTCAGAACTATTGGCAGGCTGGCTGCTTTCAGAGTACAATTAAATCTACTCAGAATCAGGTCTAATTGACATGCTGGTAAAAATGTCATAAATCTCAGACTCATCTGCTCTCCCTCCTCCCTCTTACCCAATCATTACTTCTATATCGCTTCCCCTTCTTCCCCTGTCTTGTCCTCTCTTGGGCACACACACACACACAAACTGGGATGTGGTTAGTCCTCTGGGTTCTTCTGGAAGTCAGACTCTCAGAGCCCGTCGTGTACCAGCTGCTACAGACCCAAGAGAGACTGCAACAGAGAGGTGTATGGATCTGAAACTGCCACACTCCTTCCACTGAACTGTCAAACTTTTTCTCTCAGAAACAAAATGTGCCCTTCTGTTTGCTTTTTACAGTCTTCTGAAGTTGTAAATGGCTTGAGAAAGCAAATGGCTACTAAAGAGATTAGAGCTATGATTTGAGAAAGTGCAAAAGAGATATTTTCCTTTCTGTCATGGAAAACTGGGTAAGTGTTCTTCTGGGAGAAAGGCTACAAGACCTGGACAGCCATTTACAATCCTTGGTGTGGGTGTTCATGCATTAAAATAACATATTGCTCACATAAGTAAATTCTGTCAAGTAAACTGAAATAACCTTTCTCCTTTTCTCTTTAAATATCACAAACAAGTGCATTGAAATGAGTTACTATTCCTATGGAAACAGAGATCAGCTCCAACTGAAACCATAGCTCAGAGCATGGCCTTTGCTTTACAGAGTGCCAGGCTAAATCATGTATAGGAAACAGGGCAAATCAGTCCAAAGTAAGACTTTTGAGGCTGGTATAATCCTCAGTATTATATGACAACAACAAGGAATATAAAATTTGCATCCATGTGTGCATTGCAAAATAAAGTCCCAGACTCAAACCCCATTTTATAGGCAGTGGGCTTCCCACACTTGAGGTTGACAATTACAAAGCCTGTCTGTAAAATGTTCTGGCTTTGAAAATCTGTGAACATCTTTGAATGTTCCGAAGCCATCATGGTATTTGGCTAGATGCAGTATTTGTATTTGGACAGATTTTCTATGAAGAGGCCAAACTGGAACTCTGGATACAAGGACAACCAGTTTGGGATCTCTGGCTCCAGCTCTCTCATACTGTGCCTGCTGCAGGGACACCTCACTCTTATCATTCATCTCAATGAGGATGGCTAACACAAGCAAAATGCTTCAGCCTTCTATTACAAGGTAAGAAGTGAACACACATTTTGAGTCACAAGGGACGAGGCACCAAGAAAAACACGAGGCCTTTTAGTCTGTCAGAGAAAGTTACAATAAGAAGCAATGGTTGAAAACTGAGATTAGGCATTTTCAAGCAAAAAAAAAAAAAAAAATCCATTGCAACAGCAAATGTGATTAAGCCTCCAAGGCTATCGGTGGATTTTCTGTCTCTGAAGGTCATTACATCAGGACTGGATGCTTTTCTGGATGGCAACGTAAGTTACTGAGCTCAACAATGGGGTAAATGAGAGTAATTTAAGGGCTTGTATTACACAAGTCAGATCTAATAACCCCTCTGGCGTTAGTGCTATGAATCTATGTAAGAAATGTCTTCATTATCCTTGCTGAAGTGAAATACCAGACTTTTATCATGCCTTAATGATGGCATATAATAGATTTACAGAACATTTTACCCCGTTCCTTATCTTGGGACCTTATTCTTACCTTCTCCCCACCACTCTTCCTCTTGTGTGTTCTGCAAATTTCGCTCTCATGATCTTATGTACAGAAAAAGAGAGAGAATTTAAGCTCAATTGAGAGGCATAAACATAACTCTCTTTCTGTTTTCACTTAAGATCTGCTAACAGATAGTTCAGTAAAGGAAAAACAAGGAGAGACAATATATCCTGGTCTGAGAACACTCCACTCATGGTGAAGCCAACAGCAAAATTTCTGCTTCAGTGGGGCCAGGACTTTTCTCTGGACGTAAAACATGTGGTTAGGCTTATACTAAGGATGGGGGAGATTCTAGGTACATCAGTTTGTTTTAAGTAGTATGAGTAAAAATAAATTAAGAAAGACTGAAGTAATGGAATAGAAGAGTGCATTTGAGGTATTTATTGGCACTTGTCTTAACCCTGTCTCCCAGCTGAAGTAAAATTTAGGTAAGGAAGAGCTAGATAATTATCACTTCAGTGCCAAATGCCACCCTTGGGAAAATGATCAAATAAATACTGAGAAAGAAAAAGAAGTCTTTCAAACTCTGAAGTCTGATGAACAACTGCTAGTGTGAAGTCAGGCAGTGTACATGATGCACTGTACGTTTAGCCGGTCAAACTTGACTGCCTCTTCGGAGGGCAGTGCTTTGTAACTTTATTCATGAGACAGAAATCTGAGCAGACATAAACTAGAAACAACCACAGGAGACACTTGACAAGGTCCACTAAAGAGAGGTATAATTTCATACTCCATAATACACATTAAAAAAGTAAAATCCATCAGCCAGAAGTGACCATTAAATAAAGGAGCACAGTTAGGTGCTGCCAGATGTTCTGCAATATTTGGAAAGGAGAATGGCAGGAGAACCTAAAGCAGAGTAAAGGACACTGCTTGAGTGTGTTCTCACAAATGAGTTTAAAAAAAATCTATTTATCTATATTTACATGTAAATTGACTCTCTATATTACTGTACTGGGACTGCATTCTCACTTAATTGCAACTTCTGTTCCACACAGAAGGGAATAGAAGTAAATACGTAGTCCAAGTTATGCTATTCATATGAGCAATTCTTATCTGTACAAGGTCTAATGGAATTATGTCACATCTCTTCAAGTGTTGCTATTACTTCAGAGTTGCTATTACTTCAGCCTCTGAGTTTCCATGGAGTTGCAAGGATTACTTTCCTCCTTCATGGGCAGGAGCTCAAGCTGAATGGGCTGTGTAACAGTAAAGCATGTCCAGCATGTCTAAACTGGGTCCATCTATGTTGTGCCAGCAGAAACCCCTGAAACAAAACACTCATCTTTTTCCCTGTGTCTGCTTTACCATCTGTTTCCTGACTCAAAGTGAGGTATTTGTAAGTGAGAAATTCCTCTGCATGATCAACCTGCACAAGGGACCCAGCTAGACTGGAATCACAGCTCCAGATACTGCTAGTACAAGGTGCCTCATACTTGCTCCAAAGAGTATTTCTTTTTAATGACTAATAGTCAGAGATTGGCTTCACTTCTCAACTGCAGAAAGTGTGGTTGAGTTGACTGCCGGTTAGTGTATGTGTAACTTAACTCTCAGTACCCTTGTCAGTCACACACACACAGTGTTCACTTTGACTATGCTAAACTCTTGTCCTTCACTGCTTTACGTACCACAGAGGATCACTTTACGTTGTACACCTTGATGATTTTCTAAAACCAGCAGCAAAACTTGTTCAAATGCACCTCAAAGGTAATGAAAGGATGGGTATATTTTAATTCTTATAAATTACATATCTGCCATGAAGGAGGCTAGTTAACAGCACTAGTTATTTTTATTGTGATTTGATAATGAATATGTTTGTCAGAACGTACTGCAACATGTGTGTGATTCACACAGACACAAACTGAAATCAGCAAAGTACATCAGACAAATTGGCAAGCTGGAGATGTGCCATATGCAGGTGTTGGGAAAATATGCATTAAAGGGAGTTTACTTCTGCTGAATGAACAGACAAGGTAAATATTTTCCAGCTCAGGATGCAACAGCATCATCATTAGACCACAGCTGGCCAGTATAGCAGAAGGAAAATGAAAGCAGTCATTTCAGGTAATAATGCTGATAATTCGACAGCTCCAACTTTGTATTCTGAGTCAGAACTGTAACAGTGCTCCACTCCAGCATGGACCCAGAGGGTAAACTACTGTTAATGCAACATAAAAACTTCCACTGCTGAGAGGTGCATTATGATGAACTCAACAATGTTATAAATCTGGTTCAAATTGCTTGGATGCTTTGCTCAGAAGTATGCATATCTGAGGAAGAAGGGCAGAAAAACCAGAAAATTTGACTGAGGAGGCAACAAAGAAGCCAGGGAAACTCTTGAAAAACATCCCAGGAAAAACCTAAGGGCAAAACACCAGCTGAAAAAGACTGAGCTGTGAACAATGAAATTATGCCCTCTTGTTTGAGTCCCGCTGTACTACTTTGAATCCCTTTTGTGGCAAACAAGTCAGCCCTGTGTTTTCCTGAGGTGGTAATCAGACACAAAAAGAACTCCAAAGTGACATTTGTACGGCATTGTTCCTTTTCTTTTCCCTCTACAATAGCACCCACTTGCAGTTGCAGTGCCTATTTGATGTGCAGTCTAGGATGCTGTAATTAACTTCTGAACACAGGCCTTTAATATACAGCATCAACAAAGGTGTAGGAGGGGAAATGATGTACCCTGCTTCATTTATATCTAAAAATAACAAAATTTCATCAGGAACGTGCTGCCTGAATTTGCCCAGAGAGCATATTTGGAAATGTAGG
>NW_010425241.1:16906-23594 GCF_000710305.1 Buceros rhinoceros silvestris
AAAGCTGCCCTCTTGAGAGCAATATGAAAAAGCTCATTAATGCTGTTACCAAAGGCGGTTAGATATTCTAGAGCTACGCTGTCCTTCTCTTTACATTGCGGGGCGGTGAGAAATACAAACTTCTTTGCTCCAGTGAGGAAGAGAATGTTATACAAGTACTCTGACAAAATATAGATTTGAAATATTCTTTTAACCTGCATTATTAATAGAATTTGAATTATTAAAATGATTAAAATTAATTCAAAATAGCTCATTATTTCACTGTTGATACCTTTTTCTTTCATCACAGCATTCACCTGGACAAGAGGATTCCAATAAAGATTGATTTTTCTGTGATTCCCCATTTTCCATCTTGGTTTTCAAGCACAAGCCTACTATCTTTCAATAATTCCCTTCCTCTAACTGACTTTCAGTTTAGCAGTGTGGCTAAGTGGCACAATCATACACAGTCTTAACCTCTCAAACCTTCTGCTCTCTACTTGCCCTCTCAGGCTGCAGTCTTCGAGTCTGACAGCCCTCAAACTCTACGCACTTTGCTGAAAACTTGAAAAGGTACCTTTCTAGGTGGTAGCTTCAGCATCTCTTCAAAGCCTTTTTTTCAAATGTCTTTGTTTAAATCCTTACAAAATCTGAACACAAATTACTTGACAGTGATTAACCTCTCCAGTGCTTTGGAATTTTACCTGGATTTCGATAATGCTTTCTTTGTGTGCCATGGGTATATGAAAACCAGACCAAAGGAGGAGTATGCCGACTGACAAGGAGCTGTATTACCTCTTTGCTTGTATTTGTGAAGATCATTTTGACTCTCAGCGCTGTCCTCCCAAGTGCTTGCAACTTTCCTGGCTTGGTAATTGTAAATTTTGCAAGGGCATTTTGTAATTCTACGCTCAAATCAAAACTGAGGTATTGAGTAGAACTGGGCAAAGGATTGTCCCCTCCAAGACCCTGCTTGAGATGCCCTTCCAGCCTGCCAGAAAGCTACTGATAAATATTTTTGAGAGCGATTTATCAAACTGTTGTACACCCACTTCATGGAGATTACATCTAGCCCATGTTTCCTTAGCTTATATCTAAAACACAGTCCTGTAGAACAGTCTCAAAACATTTTTGATGTCAAGATATATCAAATCAAGATACATCTAGAGTTTTCCTTCACTAGGCAACTTAGCCCTCCAAAAGTAGAAAATCAAATTAATTTCCTACACATTTTCTCTCATTTAGTTATTGATTTGATTATCTTCTCAGTACTTGCCATTTGTTCAATATAACTCATTCTAGAACCTTCCCAAGGTGAATTTTAGTCTAACTGGTCTCCACCTTTTGTTATAAAACACCTCACAAGTCCTATAACATTTTAGTAATTTAACATCTTTTGTGACTTTGTATTAATTTAGCCATGCCTCTTTTGGAAAAAGATGATGTTTAAAAATGACTAAACAAATGACATCAATTTTTTAACTAGTCCAGCCCACAAAAAGACTGTCCTACCACGGATTTAACTATCACATTTCTATTTTACATAAAAAAAATGCCCTCAAGTGCAAACCTTCTCATGTGCTTAGCCAGAACTTGCAGATTCTCTGCTATACATCTCCCTTTGGTTTTTATGTCTAAATCAAAAACTAAATCACTCTGGAAGCATGCTGAATAGTTAACCTAAAGGGAAGCATTCAGATACTGTTGTCCCAAGGCTGCAACAAGCAGCGAAGTAGGACATCTTATTTACAACTTTAGGTCAATGTTGTATCTGAACCCAAAACAGGTTAGTGCATAATTTTCAAATTGTTAACAAAAAATCCAACTGTGCTTTTAATTCTGACATAAGGATGTTATAAACTCTACTTTTCAAGACTTGGATGGAATTACACCTTGCCTCCTCCCCCAGAATCCAGGATGTGATGAACTTCTACCACCCTGCTCTAGCAACATACCCTGCTCCAAAGTTTTCAGAAATCCTCCAGCAGTCCTGGGTATTCTTGAGCCACTGTGGCTGAAATGCACTGAACATTTCTTGTGGAATGAAGGAGCTTTGGCTCCTCAGTCTTGCAGATGCTGCAGTGGCTGGTTGAGGGTTGCTGAAAGAGCCTGACTGCTGGAGGCTTGTACTCAGCTGGGACCTGGCTAATAAGGGCCGTTACATTCATCTGCATATATATGTGGGAGGTGGCCAGAACTTATAGATGTAATTTCCTGGACTTCTGACTTTGTTTGTACTCCTTTAATGCTATAATTTTATAGGACATGGATGACATTCAATAAAATAACATGGTCATTTTTCCCTGAGTCACTTTTCATCATCTTTTCAGGCAGTATGGAATAAATAACTGAGAAATGTTTTGATAATTTAGTGAGAGTAATTCTTTTCATGTTTCATTTGAAGGATATGTCATGGGAAAACTGCTTTATCTTCCTTTTAGTCCTATACTAAGTGTCTATACTTTTATTATTTCACATAAAAAAAAATTTCTGTTGAACACCTACTAGCAAACATGGAGGCATTAATGTTATCTTTGATAGTTATCAATTATATATGAACCACTTCACATTACTGGTTTTGGGGTTTTTTTGGTGGGGTTTTTTTGGGGGGAAATACAGTCTCAAAGTAAAAATCTAGCCAGGCCCTCCTTCTCCAAGAATAAAGAAAGAAAACAAGAAAACAAAAGCTTTTTCCTGCTGTAAAATTGTTTTGAGGTTAGAAATAATGAGAGCAATGTCTCTTTCTTAGACTTCTAGGGAAAGCCTCTATAAAGCTGGATTTTTCAGGCTAGGAGACAGAATTGCAGTTTTCAGGTGCTTTCAGAGCAGTCAAGGGATTTTGCATCTGTCTTTAGAGCTGCATACATCAGATCTAAGTCTCTAACAGGCCAGGAAAACATCAGGGTAAGCATTACCTACTTCAATGCACAAAATGCCAGTGGAGGTCTAGATGTGCATTACTGAACACATTTTTTATATCATTATATAGATCCCATTGAATTTTGATTTAGAAAAGAATACTTCAGGTTCAGCATACACAAACATTTTAGTCCAATTATTATGATTTCTTTCTCAGAAGACTACCTAATAAATGAAGAACTCAGGCTAAGAGTCTGCCTCTACAAACTTGCTGTGGACTGTGGTCAAAGCACTCTCTACAAATACTGGAAAACCTGGTTCTAATTAAAGCCAACTTCTCTCCTAATGAATCAATGTCCAGGTGTGCATGAGGCTGACGGCAAAGACTGAGAGCTTCTATTAATTCCCAAACGCACAGACAGCAGATCTTGCTCACCTGCTCCTCAGCAGTTTCCTTGACAGATCAATACGAAACCTGCAAGACCCAACCAAAGTACAGCAGAATCAATACTGCAAGGAGATCCAGTTTCACCAGCACAACCGAGAGTGCCAAGCTTGCAGCATTACCTTGGCTGAAGGAAGAGCAACGGTTGATAATAACATTTTGTGTTACTTAAATATACACTTTATGGATTTAAAATAAAGGGGCGGCGGGGAGGCGGGGGAGGGTGGCGAGCTTCAGGAAATTTCAAGCTTTGTGCTTTTAAAGATGGCTGAGTTTGTATTTAAAGACACCAAATCTAATGACAACCCTGCCGTGACCTCATCCGGGAAGGAGCAGAAACCAGGCAAAACCAGCTCAGGGCAATCTACTGACTCTGCTGCAGGAGGGTTGCTCTCTTCATACAGACAAGTCTATATTTCAAATCCTCTCATCCGCGAGCAGGTGGACGATCCAGGCAGAAATCCGGCAGCAGAGAGACGGTGTTTGCTGATCAGCATAACAACCGCCCCATCTAGTGTATCAACTTCACACGGCAGCATCTCTCTGAGACACAAAATTTCTGACCTACCAAGTTTTTCCCCTGGCAGTCAGCTGGGGAGGTTAAGGCACCTAAACAAACATATGGAGGTCACAGAAAAAGGAAGGCGCAGCAAATGGGTCAGAAGCCTGAGTGAGCACACGACATAAGGTGTATAAGGCATAGGCTGGGCTCAGGGAAAGCTGTTTTAGCAGTGACAAGGCCAGATGCTGCAGTAATCCTAAGGGTGCTCTTAGCTCTGAAATTCTACCAAAAATAACTAGACTAAGAGGTAACAAAATAGGAGCTGCAGGGGGGTTGATCCTACTTTATGGCTGGGCAAAATGTCCCATTTTGCTGCACATTGCATCCTCACAAAAATCAAAACCCCTGCCTTTTACAACTTTTTCCATTTCCTTCCTCCTGCAGCAGGAAGGCTACTGAAGCTGTTGGGCCATACAAGGCAGGAAATATCAGGAACAAAAGCAAAAGAAAGCTTCATTACCTTATACATTCATTACATGGGAAAAAAATAAAAAAGATTACTCATATGAATGAGACTTTCTTCAAGAAATTGCTATAATGCAAATTGTTTAGAGCCACCAACCCACTTATTTGCTGTTTTCTGTTGTATAGTCGGTGTACTTAGGCTCCTTCACAGACCTGTTGGGTAATGCCCACCTAAGGACAATTCTCTGCATCTCCATGGCAGGGCAGAGCTGCAGCTGGTAAGGGTCCAGCGTGTTAGCTCTGCTGGCCACCACAGGCAGATGGGATCCAGCAGTAATTGGTGCCGGATGGAGAGCATCCCCTCTTTGCCCACACTTGGTGGGCATTGCAGTGCAAAAGATCTGGAGAATAAAGATTTTCCACTGAACAGGAATTAAGGGAGCTGAGTCAAAAGGTAGTTTGCTGGACATAAAGTGGAAGAGGCAGATCAGATAAATAAAAAATCTCTTGCTCTGTGGACATAATGGTGGGACTAACAAAAAACAATCAAAAATTGGAATGAAGTAATTGCTTCTGTTCATGTTGGGGATCTTTCAAATTTTAAACTCTCTCCATTTTCCTTAGCTGTGTGAGTACTTTTTTCCTACTAGATTTCCCCTTGCCTTTCCTACTCCTTTTGGAGTAGGACTGGCTGCATGGAGGGAGGTAATATCCCTCACATCAGACATGCTCCTCACTCCCATTCACGGGCAGAAGATGGAGAACTCTGTGCATCATGAACAATCCCCTTCTCTTTCTGTCCTTACCTAAGCAACAAGGAGCCCAGGCAGAGCTATAATCACATAAGGACACGCTCTCGTGTGAAACTAGGTTGTCTGGAGACCCACATCACCCAGTGTACCTTCATAGGGCTTTCACAGGAAAAAGGTAGAAGTCGCTGTATGTTACCTACTATAAAATTGCTGTAGATGCTTTCTACTTGCTCTTTGTTTAATTGCCTTTGGAATACAATCTCACATTCATTTCTATCATTGTTGAGCCTGGACAATCACAAAACATGTTAATGCACCTCACACCTGCTTACATCAGGATTTTCTTAAGAGGCTGGAACAGAAAAAACCCCAGTCTGGTCCCAAAGGGACTTTTGCCTCCCAAAGGATTGTGATAGTGAAGTTCAGGTCACCTCATCTTTGTTGAGTGTTGTGAAGAGGCTGTCCTGGAGTAAAAGTTGCAGTAATGTATTTCAGCCTGAGCTGAGCCCTTTGAAGTCAGTAGCAGCACTGCCAGCCACAAGTGTACCGACATCATGATCAAGCCCCCAGAAACATGAGTATGACATAGAAAGCATATGATAACTTCATTTAGAATAAAAAAAGACCAGTAGATTTTATTCCATCTCTTTCTCCTCATTTCTGAATGCCTGGGCATGACAGGATTGTGTTTTCAGAAGTTCTCAATACCAAAGAAGCCCAGCAAACATTAAAAAAAAAAACAAAACCAAAAACGACTGAGAATGTGACTGTAAGAGCCAAACCAAAACAGTATTAAACACTGGAAAGTCATGATGAAATCACAAGCCCAGAAACACTGCAGTGGACTTCTCTGGCAGTGTACTGTTGTGTTTCAGAGCAGAGGACTGCACAGCAGCTGCAGATGAAGCTTGGGTGGGTTGCAGACACAGAAAAGGCTTGGCTGGCATAGCACGCTCTGTTGAAGAATGCTTGGTCTGATTGCACTACACCGAATACACTGAAATGGGACCAAAATGTCAGCACAGACTGGAGGAGGAAGAGGGTGCTCATCCCTTCCTCTTTCCGTGGCAATCTCAAAGTCCAGTGACTGAAGCCTGCTTCCCTGTTCAGACCTCAGGTCCACATGGCCAGCCTTCAGCCTTTCTCTTGGAGATGCCTGATAGCTACCACATTGGTGTTTTCTGACTGTACCTGTATTTTCTAGCAGAGAAAGTAAGGCCTGATAGCTAGATGCTATTAGCGGTTTAGAAAAACATTATTTAAATTAACTGGACTGAACTGAAGGTGGTTAGTTATTTTGTCACATCATCATCATCATCATATGTCAGGGCGTACCTGACATGCTCCTCTTCCTTACATGTCATGAATTCTCATGAAGAACCCATACTGCAATTTTATTTACAAAATATGCATCTCTAATGAAAACTGCCCTGCAGCTCTATGGCAAAGTATTTCAATGCCCACTACTCACAGGACTGAGCCAACGTTCAGTGCTGTTACAGAAATTCCCAGGCTCAGAAGCATCCACTTAGAGACATTATATCCCTCAGAGCAGCATGGAGAGAAGATAGTCCAGTAGAAGACAAGGAAGGCATTCTGGTGTCCTGAACAACTCCAGCCTGTACTGCTGGAGTCGTCAGCATCAGAATGAAACCCACAGACAGCTTGCATCTACCAAATGCTGCT
>NW_010425241.1:23682-29868 GCF_000710305.1 Buceros rhinoceros silvestris
CTGAACCTGGCTTCTGATTTTTCCTTGGCATAGTTATTACCCTGGCTGAATCACTTCCACAGTGATCCCAAAGTGCCACAAAGCATGAAAGAAAAAGGCAAAAAACCCCAGCAACTGCTAAAGGCCCTGCTCAGTGCCACTGCAAAGCACTTGCTTTACACATACTTTTTAGTTTCTTTCCAGCTCTGATTTCAAGAGCTTCCAGCAGCGTAGCTTTCACTGGTCCTCCTGGGAGACTAATTCCTATGCCAAATAAAAACCAAAAAAAGAGTTTTCCCCAAGAAACCTCTTTTACACATGTCCCCTCCTGTGCTTGCAGCACTTTCCAATCTTGCCCAAATATCTTTTCCTCCACAGAGTTTACACAATAATGCAAAAAAGTTGCAAACTCTGTGTGCTCCACCAAGTTACTTCCGCTTGCCAGGAGTTTATGTGATACCCGCTTATGTGTTGCTTGCAATAGATAATGTTTCATTGTAATAAATTACAACAATTCCACTCAAGTGCAAAATCATCCAAAACAGACAATTATTATCACAAACTACTTAATCTGCTGACACCATGACTAAGTCTGATGGGTCTTTCTCCTCATCAATTCAGCAGACTGGTCTGCTGAAGGGGTCTGAGGGGAGGAACTTTGTTCCAGGGTCTGGTGCTGATCAGGAGAGCTCTTTGACACAGCCAAAAAGGGGCAGGCAGCACATCTGAAACCGCAAGCTCTCCCCAGAGTCTTTCACCCCTGTAGCTGAAAGAAAGTTATTCGCTCACCCCTTTTTCTCGACCTTTGGCAGATACTACGTTGCAAGGGTGTAGCTTCCAGATGCTGTTTCTGATAGACCACTAAATGCACAAGCTGCAGTATAATGCTCTCACATACCGTGTGCCCAGTGATAAACACCCGTACCACAGAGTGAAATGGGTGCTGTTGGCTTGTGAGCCAAATTTGCCTATGAAACTACACATACATTAACCTGTTCTCCATGTGAAGATCCCATTGGACAAATCTCAAGTTGACTTATATAAATAAGATACAGTTCTAAAAATTACTGCATCAGTCCTTTGGAAATCTTTCCCCAGAATGGTTTTTGCTATTTGCAGAGCAAAAGCTATTGTTTATCTCAACTTTCAAAGAATAAAGCAAAATTCATAGCAGATGTGTCTCCACAGACTTAAATAGCTGCGTGACAGCATATTTTCAGCTATTCACTGAAATAAACAGTGTGAAATATTGCCATTCAGTTTTGTTTGCAGCACGGCATAACAGGAAGACACCAATTTTTTTTTTTTTTTTTAAATATTTGGGGCTCAGAAGTCAAATGGCTGGAAGAAAGATGCTGTGCCCCTGGGGAGCTGTTACTCTCGCTCTTGGCTCACTCCTAAGGATACAGAATTTACTCATAGAAATACAGACAGAGGTGCCTATAGCCCAAGTAACAAAAGCAGCATCTTCGGGACTGGAGCAGTTCATACTATGACCTGGGATGTCTACTGCTCACTGATGGATTACACTTGTTCTGGCTGTGCAAGAAGGACCTATTTCAAATCCAGCCCTTCTGAGTTTGCCCAAATTGCTTTAAATTGGAAGAATCAGAAAATCAGAATTGTGTCTTGTAAATGCTGCCTTTTCATGCTGCACTTTGGTAGCCCTCATCTTTTTTCAGATAGTAAGTTCAGATTCATTAGTGGTTTAAACCATTCACATAAGTGTCAACCCTGACACTGGGCAACAGGAAATAAATTAGAGTGGCAAGCAGATGCCTGCTAATTAACCTTTCACTTACAAGTCTAACTATAGCTGCCTGTGTTTGAATGCGCAGACCTGCAATTAGGACACATTCAACTGCAAATGCGCCACAACTCCTTCTTTACTGTGCCTGTAGCTGATACAAAACAACACCTCAACACCAATCCTACTTCATGCCTGTCATTTTCTTGAGTACTGGGTATATTAGTCACAGATGTATTTTAAAACCTGTGATTCTCCCCCCACCCCACCCCAAAAAAGCAAACACACATGCTCTGGAAGGGGAGCTTTTTAGGGCTCTCTAGGGCCTGGTTCCATTAAATGCTTCCTTATACATCCTTACTCTTTCAAGAAGGCATTTGAACCTTTAAAGCCAATGATTTAGCCATAACAAAGTAAAATGGCAGTGGTTACACTTGCCCCTTATAGGTGGATGGGGCCCCTTAGAATAATCACATTTCTGTGATTAGGGGAAGGGAAATTGAAGCACAGGGAAATTCTGGCACTTCTCTGCTGCCTTTGTTCCTTTTCTCACTCCCCAAATTAGAAAAAAACCCTCCTATATCAGACTTCCATATAATGAAAAATTCTTAAAAACTTGCACTAATTTTTTGAAGTGACAATTTACCATTTTTAAATTTTGTCTGATATTTCTCCTGAAAATGCAGAAATGTGACTGAATATAGGATTGTTTCTACAAACAATGCTATTATTTACTCAGGATACATTTGTATTAACAAGTTTAAATAATGCAGGGATCATGCCAGACTTCAGCCTTTTCCTGATCCTTGCCACTGTGCCAAGCTTTATCTAAAAAAGGCACTGAAGAGCTTCTCCTCCATTCCAAATCATTGGCAACCCTTTTTAAAAAGAATTGTTAGGAGACCTTTGTTCCCTTCCCAATGAATCCCTAAAATGGAAAGAATCTCAGTTCTGCCTTTTCAAATTCTGATCTTTATCTCCCTATGACAGTCAGAAAATAACATACGCAGGTTCCTAGTCCATTCACACCTCAGTCTCCAGGATTGAAGAGCCTCCAACATCAGGGAAGAGCTGGAGTTCATCAGGTTTGAATAGGCAGGGCAGAACCCAACACATACACAGCCAGACCTGACAGAGGATCATCAAAAGTCATATGTAGGCTATTGACACAATATAAATGAGATTTATTGGAAGCTGTGGGGAAGATAGAAAAGAAGCTTGTGGGGGAGAGGGGAATAAAAGGGTCGGGAGAAGGAGAAAGGAAGAAAGAGATGAGTGCCATTGTAGTTTGGATGGGAACAACCTGGGTAAAAGTGCCAAAACTGAGCTACCGACTGATGCGTCCGCTCACAGAAACTGTGTGTAGTACCGCGCGGCTGGACAAAGTCCCCAGCTGGGAGCCAACACAATTTGTCTGTGAGACTGAAGTCATGTGTGAAGTTGAAGGGGAAGGAAAAGTAACTGCATTTAACAGTTAACTCTCCCCAAACAAGTTTTTTTCTTCCTGATACCGTAAATTGTACAAATGTTTAAAAATGTAGGTTGAGCTGTAAAATACATATTTAATTTAAAATAGCCATTAAAAGCCACATTTTCTGAAAAAAAACCCATTTAGTAAAAGAGACAATCATTATTTCAAAGAAAAGCCATTTACACACAGTGTTTTAGCATGTGAAGAGTTGCCCTGTAGCCGTCTCCCGTAGAACGCTTCCTCTTCCACATTTCCCTCCCAGCCCCCCGCTGTTTGGCCCTGTGTTTCTCTGAATGTGGCCAAGCGGTTTTAACAACGATGTGAGAAACGGGAAGGGCAATGCAGAATGTGCCAGAAATATATAGGAAACATGAGAGAGACGAGAGAGAGTAGGAAAGACTCTTACCACCAAAGAATGCAGTGGTTTAAGCTGCTCTGCAGCTCCTCTTTGTTATGAAGTCCTCTACCTGAGAGCTCAGCCTACTTGCAGAGGCTTCGAAGCTTCAGGAGGTATTAAAGCAGTGACAAGGTTTCTGAGCCCGTTATACTAAATACTTGATACCGATAAAATTTACTAAAATTTCACTGCTTCAGCCTTTCAAAACTCAGAAGTTTTAACAACACCAGCAGCACTCACAAAATTTATACAACACAATAGCTTAAACATCCAATTCTGCATCAAAACTGCATGACGAAGAGCAAGTTTTCTCAGCTCACCACCGAGGGAACTGTGACTGCCTACAAACTCTGCTTGTGTTTCAGGAAGATCGAAGTGCTCTCCACATGAATGAAAAGCAAGAGCATCCCTTGTTGTGGTGGGTTTTAAGACTGACAGTTTCAAAGATTAAATGAGAAGTGATTGAACTTAGAACACCAAAGCCAGGATTTTCTATTTTCTTCCAGTTATTTTTCATCTTGTGCCACTTGGTTTGTGGATGTGAGAAAAACTAACTTCTGCATCTGTTGAAAATAGCAACATGCCAGGTAAAATGCTAGCGATAAAAAAAGAAAAAAGAAAGGATAACCACTGAAGATACCTTTGCCTTATGCTAAAGCATATTCATTGAGAACTACTAAAAATTCAGAAGTAAGACCAGTATTGGTGTTATTGAAATCTGACATCCTACAGAATTTCTAGCACTGAAAAGATTCTGACTTCAAAAAGCAAAACCAAATATAAATGTAAATTCTTCACCAATCTTTTAAAAACCTGCCAACTATACCCAGCCCTTTGACATTAAATAGTGACTGGGTTTTTTCTGGAAATAAGTGTAAAAAGAACGGTGGTGGAGTGAAGGAAGATAAATGACCTATGCTAAGGATGGATTTGACTGATGAAGTATTTAAGTTTTAAAACCAAAACAAATGCTTTTTTTTAACAAGTTGTTTACATTCAGCAAGAAAATGAGTAAAAAGTCTTCTTCAGCTACTGTTTAGATCTCTTCTTCAGGCTTCATACTTGACATGCAGTTTGATATTAAATGGCTGCTTGCTAGAAGCCACACACCAGCGGCAGGAAGTGCTAAATGCCAAAGGGTCTTGAGAAACTAAAACACACACAGTACAAAATGCTGCACAGATCCCACAGTCAGATACTGAGTAGTTGCTGCAAAGTACACATTAAATCCTATGGTGTGAATGTTTGCAGTCCAATTTCTATTTAGCCAGCGATGAAGATCATTACCACATCAGAAAATACTTCTTTTAAAAATCCTGAGCCTGAGTCTTAATATTTGCTTGTAAAGCTGCTGTCCCAGAAACTAGGTCATGTGTAAATGGTATGCGTGGTTTGTATTTGTCAGTCGTAGTGTTCCCTGAGTTCTCAGTGTTCCCTGTTTCATACGTAATCAGGGTTAACACCAAGAACATAACCCAGTTATTCTGCAAGAGTTGGTATGGAAGAATGACTTTAAGTCCGGGATAAAACAGGCAGATTCTTATTTCGTGTGCAATATTGTATAGACTCATGTGAAACGGCTGGCACATGCTTCTCCCCTGCACATACACCTAATCTTATATTAACATTATGAGATGACAGTCTAAGAATGTTTCCAGATTATTATGAAGATGTAGATGCTTTAATTCTATAAGCATATGTCAAATTTCATACGGTTAAGATTGCTGCCTTCTTCTGACAGTTTAAATTTTCAAATTGATGGAAAAATATTAATGTGGACTTAGGGACAGGATGCACTATGTCTTTAAAACTACACAGTTGTGTTTCTGACTCGCCAACAATGATGATTTGTCTTAACCTCGACTATGGTTTTTTGCACCAATTTACCTGCCTTGGGCTTCTTGCAAAATTCTGCACTTTGATTTGTGTTACGGACAAGTGCTGCTTCATACATGGAGAATCATGTTTTCCCGTAACTCCCATATTTTCATATAATGTACCAAAACCAGCTGCTTTAGTTATGAGTGTTGTTTCACATCATGCGACTGCTCCCTGCTCGACCCATGACTGAAAAACACCACCTTTCCAACTGCCCTTCCAAAGCGCATCTGATGTCTTCTTCACAAGCACTGAACTCAGCTCCCATAGAACTTGGTAAGAGTCTTGCTTGGTGTGTATGGAAATTGGATCCAAGAAACTGGAATCTGTACGTTTTGGGACATACAAGTGCAGAGGGAAATACAGGCACACCTAAACAGCTACCTATCTACCTAGTCAAAATGTATTTTTTTCCCTAGGTTCCAAGCCCCCATACAGTCAAGTCAATCTCTAGGCAGGAGTTATCTGGGCTTAATTCTGTCTAGGTGCTCCAGCTGTCAAAACCATTTTATTTCCTTTGCATCAGCCAGAAAGTTTGTCCTTTAAGAACAGACTGTAACATTTATTAAGTTTGCAATGTGGAGCACTCTAATCATGAAAAGCTCCGATAATTACAAATATCAACAAATTTTCTCCCATCCAGCATCAGCCACTCTGATCACTACATGAAATATGCCCTGATTTTCCACTGAAGTGGGTGAGTTTAAGCCATCT
>NW_010425241.1:30042-34109 GCF_000710305.1 Buceros rhinoceros silvestris
TACTCATTATCATTTTGAATAAACTAACCTTCGAAGTACCACCTGCTAGACAAAAATTCCCAAAATAATCCTGGGTTGTACAACTTTTGAGGCAGGACTGTCATTTGCACTCAACCTTTCACCATTGCTGCATCTGGGGTATAGCCTGAGGTATTGATGAATTGCTGGATTCTCAGGTAGGTTAATTTTTTTACCTGCCATCAGAAAGGCATGAAAAAAAGCATGAAAGGAATGGAAATATGTATGAGGAGTTCATCTCAGTATCTAAAAGGTGTGGTTCTTAGCCACGGAACAAATGATTTGAAACTTGTCCTTCTTGCTTAAGAGCAAGACCTCAAGAGGAACTGCAACAACATACAGTGTCAATCCCAGAGTGGAGAAATAGGTGGTTTATTGACTTCTGGTCTGAGCAGTAAAGTTCCCTTTTCACCAAGCCGTACCTTACCACAAACCTCACCATCTTCGGAACAAAATGTAAGGCTGTGTAGCAAAACCACAACTCGAAAAAGAGCAAACTGAAAACTGTCTACGTGGACATGCGGATAAAGAACAGGCACGACAGTAGCTGAAGTTAGTGCCTGAGCGCTGTCATGAACAGAACAGTGGCAACCAGAGCACAAAGGCAACTGATAAGAAACAGCATCCTGTCTCTGCACACTGGAGCTCACCACTCATACAGGGGGCTGCCCTCAGCCCCATGTCCACCAAATCTAGATTTTGGAGAAATTCTGGGAAAGCATTTGAACGGGGTCTTAATTTCAAATGAAGTTCAGTCCCCATTTATGCTAGGCAAATCAGGAGAATCAGCTAACTTGATACATCTTTAAGGTGGGTTTAAATCTAGTCACTAAACATGGAAGGCTGCTTAAAGTTACGTAATTTAAGCAGCATTCTTCAAGGGGCTCTGGTGCTACTCAGAAATTCTAGGAGAAATTTTTTTCTTCATCTCCTGGAGACAACTAGTCAGTAGTCAGACAGAGAGTACTACCATGTTGAAGTGATGCACAGGCTATACCTGTCACAAAGGCTCTAAACTTCAGTGACATTGCTCTTTTTCAGGGTCGCGACACTCTTAGATTGTGACACCCTTACTAATGGTGATGATGACACCCCACCCTAATGATGATGATCACTTTATTCCTCCCATGGTCTTACCAGAAGTAAAGAAGATGTTGGAAGGTATAGGCCTCATACAACACCGGGTGAGGTGACAGCCCAGAGAGGGAAATTAAGTAATCTTCTACCCCTAACCCTAAAAAAAAAGTCTAGCTTTAAGAGGAAGAAAAAACTGAATATATAATGTCTTCACAAACCGAACCTCAGCTGATGGAGATGCTGTAAAGTGATACCAGGATGTTACTACTTTCAGTATATGATAATAGCAGAGGAAGGAGTGGGGGTAAGAAAGCACAGGCAGCATAAATATGGGGATCACCCAACTGACCTCACTGTACTATCGAGATACATACTGTACTGATCTAGGATAACAAACAGACACATTTTATCAGCCACTGCCAAAGCTGCTTTTAGAAAGGTTATTGCATTTCCCTTAGCTAGGAGGGTGCCTACAAACACTACCTCTTAACAGCTCCTGCATTGCGAATGGAGTATCAGGAGGTGGTGAAATAAATGAGTGCGAATTGTCTACAGTCATCGTCACCCATCGCTGACGGCATGCAAGAAGACAACACTGTCTTCTCAGCAGAACTGGCTCAGGAGCTAGAAAACAAAGACAAATATGCAACAGCAGCTGCAGCTTGTGACTTCAACAGTTGGAAGTGAATCACTCCAGGAACAGGCAGTAAGCAAACAACTTTGCAGGTTATTTAAAATGCAAATTGTTCATTTCTAAACAGAGCAGGTGAAGCACAGGTAACATCTGATGGAAATGAGTGACCTACTTCAATCAAATGGTACAGCTAGAGAAAGAGACAGAAGCAAAAATAATAATAATAAGGCTCATCTTGTTTCTGTACGTGCTTCATATTTCTGTTCCCATTATGGCTGGTTACAGGTTAGTGGGGAATGTATAATCAGGTTATTTTAATGGCATGATAATATAAAAACAATTATCTAGCCACCACATTAAAAATTAAACAGTTTTGCATCTTTAATGCATACTTTCCTTTTTAAAGGGGGAATCAACAGTTGTCTGGCAGCATGTAAGAATTTTTTTTGTGCTCATTGAGCAGCTGGCAAAAAATACAGGAAGCAGCAATACAGAAGAAAATACAGAATGAAATAAGAGATGTAAAAAAAAAATAAAAACCAGAGAGAGCAAGCCTTGTCACTTGGTGGCAGGAAGCACATCCTCAAAATTAAAAGGAAAAAAAAACCAAAACAAGTAGAGCAACAGGGAAGTTTAAATTTGTGTGTAAGCAACTACAAATAACAACACATCTTTGAAAACACCATCATTTAACCTCCACTGGATTTGCCAGTCTCTTGTAATGAACCCAGCTCATTGATAGTAGTCTTTGTAGTTAAGCTAAAAATAAACATAGTCTAATGTTGGCATAGCCTCAATCTTGTCAACCTCTGTTGCAATCCCACTGCATCCAGGTTAAGGTATCTTGTGTACCTACACATCAAGACATAGGGCATTGTTCATGCAACACTCTTCCAGATATTGCTGAAATGCACCTTACACCTAAAAGTAATCCCTTCTGATTCGGACAAACCACTGGAACCTCCTCGCTCCTCCCTGTCCCAGATGTCCTTAAAGTAACTTCTAAGTACACATGGAAAAACATAGAGCAGAAAATGACGCAGGGAATGACGTGTCGAGTTGTTTTTCCTTGCAGCCCACAAGCTGAATCTACTTGCTCCTATGTGACTAAGCAAGTTTTCACTCACTGTCTCCTCATCAGGCAGGTACAGCAGTATGCGTAGGCTTCTCCAAGCAAATAGTCTGCTTTGCCTTAACACTCCCTTGAGAAGCAAACATAAGAGAACATTGTGGTCCATTGCAGGCTGGACTATGCACTGCTCTGCCGTACATGTGCCGAAGCAGAGGAGGTCCCTCAGTGCAGTGCTCCCTCTGGAGCATCCCTAATGGCATTGTGGATCACAGGCACCTCTGTGCAGTAGAGGGTATGAGTGCATCTAAATTACCTACATCGCCAGGGACATACGTGCCTAGGGTCTTGTTTTAGTCAACAGAGCAGGGCTGATTTGCCAGCAGGTGAACACACATTTCCAAAACGTGCTCAGCAGAATGGAGAACAGAATTGCATTTTCCATAATACCCAACGTCACAAAACAGCCTGAGTAAAGAATAGCCCAACTAAGTATGTATTTATTTTCCTTTGGCCACATTCAAATATCTGCAGTGTAAAGCGGGACCCTCACTACCTCTCATTTTACAGAGCAAAGCTACCCTGAATCCTGCAGGTAGCCTACACTGTCCCAACGGGCCAGCCTCCACCCCCAGATCATCCCCTGTTCACTTCAGGGGTTACTTCCTGAAGGAGGATGGGGGGGATACTGAGTCTCACATATTTTTTTGCCTCACCTGTTAATGAAAAACCTGAAGGAGATATAAGTGCATGAGTTAAAATCCTAACACGCAATTGAAGTGTGATGTGTGCAGCAGCAGGACGACTTTCGATGTTCCCACAATACACCCTGAAGCTTTCCCTTGCAATCAGAGATGCTTTGGTGAATGGGTGAGTACCCGTAACTTTACTAGAGTTCATTTAAACCTGAGAATACCGATATAAAAAGCCAAGAACTTGACGAACACCATCTCGAGGGGCACACTGAGAACCAAGTAAACCAGGACCCACACTTTGGCCACCGAGAGAACGCAGTCCTAGGACTGGGAAGGCAGGGCAGCGTGTGGGGGAGGATGTCTTTTCCGAAATTCCCCAGCTCAGCTCAGCTTCGGGGGCACGGACACAAGGACCCACCCCCTCCCTCCCCCCTTACCTGAGCCGCTCACGTTGGACCGGAGCAGGCAGGTTCTCCGGGAGGAGGAGAAGGAGGAGATGTCGCTTTGGGAGCGGCCGCGGGGACCGGGCAAGGACCAGGCGGGCAGCGGTGTTCCTCCGGCGCTCCCCGGCCTC
>NW_010425241.1:34293-34622 GCF_000710305.1 Buceros rhinoceros silvestris
AGAGAGGTGAAATGTGGCAGCCGAAGAGCCGCCCCTCGCCTCCGACCGCCCCACTGGAGCGGGGCCGCCCCGCTGGGACAGCGACGGGGACCTCGGGTCTGTCCGAGGCCGAATTTTGTGTTTGCAGAGGGACGAAGCAAGGCGGGTGTTGTGTGTGCGTGCGCATCTGCACCCCCCACACCCCGGGGTGCTTCGTGTTCACCGCTCCCGTCATTTCAGGAAAAAAAAATGAGCCTCGGTTACAAAGAGCCGAGCGACCGCCACTACCGCTCGTGTTCCGTGTAGCAGGGTGCCCTCCCTCCTCCCCCGGCCCGCCCCGGCCCGACCCG
>NW_010425241.1:34799-37478 GCF_000710305.1 Buceros rhinoceros silvestris
GCTTTGGTCTTTCTTAAGGTTTGGGCTTTTCACAGCCAGCTTTGTCACCGTGTGACTCAAGGGGTTGGGAAGAAGACAGTCCTCCTGCCTCTCAGGTCAGAAGCGGGAGTCACCGGATCGAGCCCCATGGTTTCATCTTTAAAAGGATATTTAATGTCTTCACCACTTTTTAGAGGCAAATCATCTTATATTCTGCCTTGATTAAAATTCTCACTGCCCTGGAGCCGCTGTCACAATGGCAAAGGCAGACAGGACCTCATCCCATATTTTTATCGCATCCAGTGCCACATTATCTAGCTATTAAATATGAAAGTCCCTTTCAGACTGTATGAAAACATTTTAGCAACTACCACTCCCCAGGTATGAAATCCTACCCAGTCTGAAATGTGTCCACGTGAAATACAATTTCTGGCTTCTGCTTCCACTCAAGTGACCAAGCGGCCCCCTCTCAGCGCCAAGCCCTGTGCAGCTCCCCAGGTGCAGTGGTTTTGTGGTCTTCCCGGTTCGCCTTTGTCCAAGCAATTGATCTGGTACATAAGTCTCGTATGTCAGCCATTAGTCAGGTCAAAAGGTCTATTTTGCTCAGTATCTCCCAGGGAACTGCCTTCACCACTTCCTCTCCTTCTTCCCCCTGCGGACAGAGCAGCCTGCTCCTCCTCTAGCTGAGGAGAGCTTTCCCAGCAGGACTGTGCTGGAAAGTGAGGGTCAGGGGCTTCTGGTGGGGCACAGCAGTGAGCCCCACTCTTGCAGACCTCCCTGCAGACCTCCAGGGGCTCCAGCATCGTGCAGGCAGGCACAACGTACCTAGGTTTAGAGAACTTCCTGCAGCTGCAGCCACTGGTCTTGCACTATTCATCAATCTTGCCCTGTGCTATTTTTATTATTTACCCTTTGCAGCTTGCATCATTACAGATGGGACTGTGCACTGAGGACCTTCTCCCTCACTGGAGATTTCAGTAGCTGTGCCTGTGTGGGCTGGCGACATTTTCTGAACCTGTTTACACCTTAACCAAGAAGGGTACTCATGACTGCTGTTTACTGAGCTGTTTTCTACTTCCTTTTCTTTCTTTCCTTTTTGGATTTTTTTTTTTTTTAGTTTAGAAGATGCAATCAAGTTAATTATTGAAATACACAGTTCCTGCTCCAAATCTCGCCAAAGTCAATGGCAGGTCACTGTTGTCAGTAAGCTTTGGGTTAGAACGCTGAGCTTTTTTTAAATAAAAAGTATTTTGAGCCACAGAACAGTTGTAATTTTGGCGTGCTGTATAGAATAAGCTTCAGAGATTCTACTTCAAAATTCCCACATTAAGAAGCTGCTCAGTGTCTGCAGTCCTTTGGTGGGATCAAAAAGAAAAGGAGAGCATGAAGAAATCCAAAGTTAAACTAGAAAAGACACCATAGAAAGAGGTCAAAGGTGTTTAAGGATTCCTTTTGAGAAGCAACGTGGTATCTAAAGGGATGAAGGTAAAAGGCAACATAGAGAAAGTAGGTCAACACTGAATATCAAAGAGATATGAAGAGGCTCCTCTTGTGACATCAAAATGCTTTTGTAAATCAGAGTAATGTGAACAGTCAGTCAGAAAAAATGATACCATGGAAGCCACGATGGCTTTTATCAGCATGTAATGTGTATACTCATCAAGGTATATAAATGAAAATATAAAAGAATCATGGACTTTCTGCTTTCACAGGCTTTTAAATATTTTTGGATGAAATTAACAGCTCTGTGTAATTGCTCTGGAAACTGAAGGTCTGTTTCCACAGAAGATTGGCAAAGTATACATCCTTCGCGAGTCGAGAGAGACTAAGTCAATTGCCTGCTCATTAATATGTAACTGTTCTGATGAGACTGTCAAAGAAATTTCCATTTATGATGATGATATTAGAAAGATAGTTTTTGCTGATTAAACCAAATTGTTTCATAAAGGTTGTCCCATGGCGGCAGAGTCTGATTCAAAAATGTGCGATCCGGGCATCAGGAAGACTGAAGAACCACCAGCCCAGACAACAAATTTGCTGAAAGATGCATCTTTTAAAGTATGTACCTGCCACCCACGACCTGCAGCACAAACACCGAGTGTCATCTGCTGAATCAAGGCAGCTTCAGCACTGGCTTTCTCCAGTGCCATTCCAATGGTCAAAGAAACGTTTCCTTGACAGGCCTTGGGGGACCTCTCCACCCTGGAAGCCACCATACACCAGAGGGCTGAAAGGAGCTGCAGAGCAATGAATGTTACACCCTGTCCTTCTTGTGAAGACAACGGCAGCAGAACCTGTGGTCGGAAGAAGGCAGGAAAAGCAAAACCAGCAGGTCAGCGAGGCCACCTCTGAAGCAGACCCGGGCCGCATATCCAAGGCTATGACCTGGGTCAGGGTGCAGATCCAGCAGACCCCGGCAAGCAGCTTTCAGGCAAACACTAAAGGAGACGGAGAGTGCTCCCAGGATAAGGAGAACCGTGACGGGTCACGCCGGGCCAAGCCGGCAGGGCCTGGGGCGGGAGGCGGTGGGAGAAGCACGGTGGGGTCTTGGACAAGGCATGAGTCACTCACTTCATTTTCTTAACACCCCTAAAATCCTGGTACCAATCTGTGATCGAGCAGCCAGATAAAAAGCCACCGATGGGGATGAGAGCCGCAACGGCCGTCGCGCTTCTCGAACACGCAGAGGCGGGGACGGAC
>NW_010425242.1:0-17824 GCF_000710305.1 Buceros rhinoceros silvestris
CCTAAAAAGCTGACTGCAGGGGGGTGTGGAGAAGGATGGGGGCAGCGGATCTGATCCTGCCCAGCCCTTCTGCCCCCACGCCGCAGGTACCTTCCTCTTCCCTCTTACCCACCCTGCCAGCCCTGCATCCATCCTACAGAGCTGAAAAGATGGGTCAGAATCAATGTGGCCGCTGCCAGAGGGGTCCCATTCTGCATAGCTCACGGGGGTCTTCGGGGACCCTCCCCTCCCTTCTCGACTCCAAAAGTCAGTATCTCAGCCACTCACCCATCATGGGTGAAAATGCTATCTACCTCCCACGCTATCCCAACCCTGCTGGAAGCCCGTGGAGGTGATCCAGGCAGCCAGTGTTCAGCAAATAGAAGCAGACACTTCTACCCAGAGTGTTGCAGCACTATGGAAGAAAAATCTCTATAAAATGAAATAGGCAATCAACTGAAATCTATCCTCTTTAAATAAACTGATTCCTTAGTATTTTCCCAGTGTTGCTGTAAGTTGTTGTCTGTGATGTCCCCCAGGGCTCTTTCCTCTGCTCTCTGATTTGGTGTATAAAAGCAGCTCTGAATGATGGATTACTGTGTCATTGCAGCCTGCGAAGGATTAATTTGTTTCATTGATTTCTCTTTAGGCAGATTGCCAGAATTCTCTGCTTCCCACCTTTCCCCGGGACTTCCAGCAGTAATAGACAGTAATAGCCTAAGACAAATCAGCCCATTCTTGTAAAAATAGAAACACAAAATCCTGAAGTCCCAGAATAGCCATAAATAAGTTTTTTCCCTTGTTGTGCTGTAAAACCATCAATTCCTAAAGCAAGTCCATCTTCTCTCCTCTCCCCACTTCCCTTTTATAAAAAAAGGTTGCAGAGTCTTTGCTGGAGTTGGGTTTGCTTAGTCTTAAGAGCAATTTCAACAAGCAGTTGCATGTGAACAGTGAGCATTTGGCAGACACTGAGAAATGTTTTGTTCACACTCAGCAGCAGGATGAGGTACCACGGAAGGACTGAGTAAACCTCAGAGTTCATTCTCTCTTAAAATCACCGGGCCACCTATAGCTAATCTATTATCAATCTATCTGCCCATCTGGGGTGTCGAGAAGAAATACGGTTTATGTCAGGTTGCAGAGTCACCAGTCTGACGTGGGGGTGGGTAGGGCTGGACTATCCCAACTCAATCTGTCTGCATGCTTTCAGGAGAGTCTGACTGCAAAATCAGGCCTTGAAGAGGTGGGATGTGGTGGAAAAAGGGAACTTCAGTGCGGGTTGTAGGAGGGCAAGGGGAGGAGAGGAAATCCCACAGTGTGTGTAGCTCGCTGCTGCTATTCTGTTCACAGCACTGCTCTTTTCAGACCTGCTTCTCTGACAGCAGACATGGGTCAGCTGTGCTAACCTATTTGTTTCCACAATGCAGTGCTAAAAATTGTATTGATTTAGTGTTCTCATGTTAAACTTTGTATGTAATTAGTCCTATAGTAAAAAGTAATGTTGTCATGTGCTAATATCTTTCCAGTTCAGGCTCACATAGATCTGTGCCGTGTCAAAACAGCACTTTTAGATATCACTAAAGGTAGAGAAGCATTTACTTCACTTCTGTATGTGCCTTGTCATGAGAGTGGCTCGGTAAGCTACTTTCAAAGGGATGGTAAATTTACTGTACTGGGTAGCACAGATCCACTGCTTTGCAAAACTAGGAAATTCTGAAGTTACAACCCTATTATTATTTTTTTTTCCCCTTTGCTCTCTGCAAGGATGTTAACCTGCTACTTCCTGTTTTAATTTACTGTAATTTCAGGTTGAATTCAGATAGTAGTACTCGGGTCACAGCATGATTTCCTTGATATCAAGCCAGAAAATATACCTTGCTCTGCCTGAGTGGTTTTCTTCTATTTCCTTGCATGAGACCCCTCTTCAGTGTGTACAGTCTAAATTTTTCCTTCTCTACCTATAGTAGTTTTTTGAAGGAACTATAATAGCAGTCATAAAGAGGTTATGTTTGTTCCTGAGAATCCCTAGAAAACCCTACATTGTCTGGGGAAACCCTGAAGCACAGGTTAGCCTGCAGTAAGACAAGGGTGGCTGCCTCCAGTCATGGCAGCCTGGAAAATGCTGGTATCCTGCGGAACGCTGCAATCTTCCCTTCAAAGATTTCTCTGGTATAACAGTAACCCTCCCTTTCCTGGCTCTCTTTGCCCGACATTCTCACTCCTGATGGTTTTTATCTGTCAAACAACTTTGAAAGGAAAGGCACAAAATGCAGCAGTTCACATTTTTCCTGCCCGGATAGCCAAGCCCCAGGGAGTCTTGGCTCCGAACACAGGGCTTGTCTTGCTTTGGAGCAAATGCTCCCATCCCCTCTGCTGCTTCTTCCTCGCTGATTCTTTTCAGCTCACATAGAGGAATCCTTCTACTCCTTCACTGGGCACTAAGGAAAGTTTTGCTCTTAGTAAATAATGATAACAGTGTTCTTGGATTGGAATGACTGAGTTAGGAGTGGAGACAGATTTCCACCCCTAACCCTCCCATTTGCAATAAACCAGGCAGAATCCATCACAGACTGAACTTAAAAAGCTTAAGTGAAGCTCACATCCTTTCATCCCTGCAGGACTGGAGAGAAACAGAGTGTGTTAAATTAGCAAACATTAACCTCTCGCATAGTTCTGGATGTAGGATTAATGTCTACTGAAGGGATGGCTGTATGACCCTCACGCATACACTAACTATACATTAGGGCTGTCACTCCATCGATTGGGAGAAATTTGTGTGAAGAAGCATTCCCCACCAGGGAGCAAAACAGACTGGAGCTGGAAAAAGCCATTTGTGCTCTTCTAAGGCATGTTTTTAAAAACTTGGTTCCCATTTCTGGCATCCACGATGCAGATGAGCTGAAATCTGCGTGCTTCACCCTGAGGTTCTGCTGTGTACAGACCACACACAATTTCCAGCTGTGGCCCTGGGATCGGCTCATCTTTGGGCAAAACGCAGACCTATGCCAGTGCTGCATTTGCACATATTAGAGTGTTACTTGGACTCTGCCCGCATGGGGTTTTGAGTCTCTGTGGGATTCTTGCTGGCTCTACATTAGCATGTCTATTTCCATTTAGCTAATTTGGAAAAGTCTCCTCTCTGAGACTTTCCTTCCTTACTCCATTATCTTAGAAAAAGAAGAAATAGAGATGAATAATGTGTTTGTCAGACTTTCTTACCATTAAAATATGAAAACTTTGCACTATGAAAACACAGGTTGATTGTTTCCTAGGGTTTGCTGGATTAGGTACAAACACTGGGCTTGACTCTGGTCGCACCCTATTTTCATGTTAGTCTAACTCATAACACAGGAATTCCACAGAAGTAACAGCAGGTTCAGTGCATTTCTGAAAAGAAACTTATTTTAGTTGTATAAATGAAAATAAATGCTTATTGTTTAAGCTTGTATATTAAACACTAGTGGTTTCTTGGAGTCCAATCCACACAAATATTTGGATGTCAAATATTGAACTTTCCAGACCTTGGTGGCAGGAGAAATGACTGTGCTGTGGGCTCCCAAGCACCCTGAAGGAAGAAAGAAGAGATGTGCATTCCCCAGAACAAACTCGGTTGGGGCCTGTGTGCCTTGCGGGGTGCCCAGAAGGCGACACTGACCATCAGCGTGGTTTGTGGTGGCCCATATGGAGCCTTAAGCCGGTGCTAGGTGCCTGCTGAAGGCAGCTGGATGAAAACATGCAATGAGGTGATACCAGTGCCTTTTTACCCAAGCCTGCTGTGATTAGAGCACGTAGTGAGATGAGTTGTCTGAGATAAGCTTGCAGACAGATTAGTCCCCTTCAGATGGTCATATCCAGCCCTCATTAGCATACAGAACAGAACAGAGCCATGCTCTGCAGAAAATACTGCACTTTGGTCCCTCTGGGTAACTTGTGTGGCTAGAGAAAGAGGTCTTGCACGCAAAATTTTGGATGCCTATTGGGCTGGGTAGGCTGCAAGAAGTTGCATTTTGATGTTCTTCTGCTGGAGCAGCACAGACTGAGTCCAGATGAGCTACTGAGAGCTGAGGCAGTGTGCTAGAGCTGAACTGTCAGGACCTTCTTTCTGGGCCAATGGGCAGTGGGAAAAGTGGACCCTAATTCTCCTGGGCAGGGGGAGCAACCAAACTGCAACATGCAACAAGCAAGACAAATGCTTCTTAAATGGCCCAAGGTCATCTCCTACATGGTATCTGCCAGGGGAGGCAGTTGGTGACATCTCAGACCCATGAATCCGGCTTAGCTTAAAACGGATGGAGGTCCGAGACCAGGATAAAATTGAAACCGCAGCAGCTGGGCTGAACTTTGCTGTGGGCAGCACATGTATCACAGGGTTAAGGTGCTGGGCAGGCTAGTGGTCCTTGCAAATGGGCCATGGGCACAAACTCCGCTCGGTGGAGTGGTGAGCCCTGTCCTTTACAGAATAGCTTTATTTACCCAAAGCATGTTTCTTCCCATTACTTGCCTCAGCAGCTCATGCTGGAGCTGTCTGATTCTCAAAATCTGCTGTCCAGCGTTGAACAGAAGGAGCTGCAGAATATGCATTGGGGCAGAGTCTGTACTGGTAACTGATCATGCTGTAAACTGGCCAAAAATTATCCTGTGGGTCAGTATACAAAGAAAATGCTGATTTGGCAGAAGCATGTCTCAGAGGAATATCTCAGTTTCATCAGCACTTGAATCAGGGGAGCATCAAAACTCTTTGCTAGAGCTGTCCTGAAATATTATCCATCACTTGAAGTTCATATTAATAAGAGAATCATGACAAAACTGAGAGCAGCTTTTTAAAATCAAGTCTTTCAGTGACGTTAAAACAAAGTATTTTTGACTGCATTTAATAGTGCTTGCTGACAAATTGTGAGGGTCTTGGACTTTGCTCTTAGCTGCTGAAGCACTGAAACCCTGCAGTTCTGGAAGATGCAAATATGAGCTTTGATCAGTCTGAATCGACAGGTATAGGGAAAAACAAACCTGTGGGGCAGAGAAACAAAGCAGTCTCCTCTGATGGGCACAACGAGGATTTGTGTTTTGCTAAGCCTGGATCCATCTCTTTATATGTTTTGCAGAAGACCTGGGCCCAACTTCTGGATAGTATTAAAAGGAAGATCCTGACTGAAAAGGTAAACATTGAGTCAGACTTCTGACACAGTTTATTTTTTGTGTGTTCAGCAGCAGAAAGTAGGTTTTTTTTTTTGGTTTTTTTTTTTTGTTACCTAGGGCCATGCCTTCATAGCTGTGTGTATGGGTAGGCAGGGAGCTGCTGGATGTGTGAAAGCTGGAGGTGAGGAGTGGGAGGGCATATGGGAGTCCTGTTGGTCTCAGGTCACCTCTGAGTCCTTTAGCTCAAGCGGTGAGATGAAGGTTTAGAACAAATTTTTACACTAAGATAGCCAAAAACCGGGCACCATCGTTTCTCTGGAAACATGTTCTCCTGGTTGATAATTTGATTTTCTCCACTGAGGCAGACAAGGATGAGCACCATCTGGTATGTTGTCGGTGTCTTCAAAGTCCACCAAGGGTTAATTGCAACTTTCCCAGGAATGTATGTGTTTTTAATTCATCTAGAAATCCAAGGGTTGCTTTATGTGTGAAATGGCATTCAAGTGGTTAACACTCAAGCACTTCCGAACAGTATTTGGAAAGGAAGTATGGTCTCTTGCCCACCCATTAACCTTTGCTGTTATGGGGTTTTTATACCAGCAGCAATAAAATTCACCTCCCTGATGTATGTGCTGCTGTATCGAAGATCAAAGTTCTGTAGTTTGCAAAAACAGGGAAAGTGTAGCATAATTAAATCTATTTGTTTAGTTAGACCTCAGTGTTCAACGAATAACAAATTTCTGCTTGTCCACAAAAGGCATGAGTGAGCAAATAAATGACCAGGGACTTGTCGTTTCAGGTTTTACAGCCCTTGCTATATTGATACTTCATTTTTTTCCAAGTGAGTAAGTAAAAATTTAAAAGTACATGGCTGACCACACTAGTGCCTTGTTACTATGACTGCAGGAAATGTATTAAAAATGGTGGGATCCTACATGGTTTCAGTGCTTTCCATAGCTATTAAAATTAACTACACCAGCCATTTCTTTCAATTTACACTGTATTAAACAGTGTTAAAGAAACACAGTTCTGGCTCTAATCATCTTTTCAGCTCTACTATATATCAAGAAGACTATCACTAGCAACCCATGTCTGTTTGTTGGTGAAGATTGTGGCTGTGGAAGGGAAGCATGGCAGTCTCACCCCAAAATCCACTGATTTTTAACATGACAGCCATAAAACCTGTGCCTGAGCTCATGCCTGGGAAAATGATCCCTGCTGGACATCCTTTTCTAGAGAGCTCAGTACGAACTTTATTGACTAGTTACTACGGTCCCCCTTTGTCTAGAAACACTGTCAGTGATTTCAGTTGGAAAAACTACATACATCCAGTCAATACTGCATACTGGACTAATGCTACTTTTTGACCTTGTGTATTTTGGTTTTTGTGTGTTCTAAGGCATGTTTTAAAATGACATCAGCAGGCAGATATGGCATTAACTGTAGTACTTCTCTATCAAAACTGTGTTTTATCTTCTGAGTAATATTTTAGGGAATTTCTTTTCCCCTAGCATTTGAATAGTAAAGATAAAAGTGTTTCAGTGTTTTATTATGCTTTTTGTAATTTTTTTCCACTTAGTTGACACTGCCAAAATTACCATTTCAGTTTTCAAAGTTCCTTTCCCATCCACTGACACAATAAACACCCTGTCTGGGTTATGATCATTTCCACAGATTTAAGTTCAGAATGCTACATTTTTGCTGGAAACAATGTCCCAAGACATGAGTTTTGCAACCGGTTACACTTCAGCTGTAGTTTACATTTGATTTGATATCGTCCCTTTGAAATAACAATGGCTTTAGAGAAGGTGTAAAATGCAGGTGGTTATCCCTTGCCATCACTATTAAATAGCATGAGAATGCTTGTAATATTATAAGCAGTGTCCTGGCTATATTCCAGTTTGGTTAATTCCATACTGGTTTTCTAAATACAGGTTTATCTGCAAGCTTGATCCAAAGCCTCCTGAAAGAACTCTTTTCCTTTTGCCACATTCTGATCCCAAAGTGGTTGTGTTTCACTGCTAGATGAAGCCACATCCATGTCCTATGTACTTTTTTAATGAAGAAATAACCTTCGGTTTTACTGGGATGGTCTAAACCTCACATCTGGATGTCAAATACAGGGCCAGTAAAATCCTTAAAATCCTCCAGCTAAAATATCACCAAAATATATAATAAATATACTTTTATCCCTTAACATTTCTTTCTTCACCATACAGAATCCATTTAGGTTGGAAGACACCTTTTAAGCATTTCGAGTTCCCCTATTCCCCCAGCACTGCCAGGTCACCACTGACCTCTGTCCCTCAGCACCACCTCCACATGGCTGGGAAACCCCTGCAGGGATGGGGACTCCACCACTGTCCTGGGCAGCCTGGGACAGGCCTGGACAACCCCAATAGGGAAGAAATGGTTCCTCAGGGACAACCTCAACTTCTCCTGGAACAGCATGAGGCTGGTTCCTTTTGTCCTGTTGCTTGTTCCTGGGGAGAAGAGACTGACCCCTACGTCACTCCAACCTCCTGTCAGGCAGTGGTTGACAGTGAGAAGTTCTCCTCTGAGCCTCCTTTTCTCCCCATGAGAAAAAAAAAATTACAATTATAAAAAAAAATTACAATTATAAATGTAAGAGGCAGAACTCTGCCAATGGGCCTGCTCTATAGGTAGAGAATAAACCTGAGCATTGGATGCATCAGTTATTTAAAAATCACAGCATTGCCTGATTCAGTTGTCAGAATATAGAAAACATAAATTTAGAAACACATGAGACAGAGAACAATGAGTTAAAATTCCAGTGTGAGAGAAATCTGCAAATAAGTGACACTGTGTCATGCTAGCTGCTTGGTTCAAAAGTTTTGTTTTGCAGCAAAACCCTGAAAAAGAAACTAAACATTAGAAATCTGCTCTTTTGAATATAATTAACACATATTAAGCTATAAATTCTGTGTGATTTCATATCTAGAGAGGTTGTTTCTTGTTTCCAGCTCTGTCTAGAACTATCTAACCGATTCTGCCAAATTACTGGTAAAAATGCAGCATTGGAGGTCACATCTTTTTAGATAATCATACAGTGTAAAGATGCTTCTCAGCTACAGAAAGAGGGTAAAGCTGTCACTCTTCAACAGATGCCAAGCTGTACAAATTATGTCATTTCCATAGTTATAAAATAACTTGAGAAAATGTACTGTAACAATTGATGTATGCTAGGATTGATCACCCCAAAAATCCTCTTGAGAGGAAAAAAAGAGTGGGGGAAAGGGAAAGACTGTTTCCATCCAAGCTTCATGTCCTAAAGATTTTGCTTCTGCAGAGGAAAAAACTCGCGTTCAGTTGTTATATCATGTGGTCACTCCATTTGTGTATTCATTATGCACATTAAACAGTAAAATATACTCTTTCCAGTAAGTATGAATAGTTTAATTTGTTCTGCTGAAAGAGAGGCAACTATCAGAAATAGCAATAAAAGTCATATAACGAAATAAGAATACTAGAAAATCCAAGGATTTTAGTACGGTCCATTAGTCATTCAATTTCTGGCAGCCTTTATGATTACAAATCACTTGATTGACTAACTAGACATTTTCAAAGTGAATTATGAATCAGGTTCATTTTTCCTGGTTGAGAGTTGGTACATGTTGTAACTCTTCCACTTTGTGATATATCAAGTTCTTGTAACAGTAATAAGAGATATAATCAACTCTTTATTTCAGGACAAATAAATTGCCTTTTCAAAAATGAAATGTGGTTGCTAACATTTTAACTGTGTGCAATGTAATTCCTTCCTGCTATTCTCGGAGTGCAACCTATTGTGATGACATAGCTTTGGAGTATTTGACTTTGCAGGAATTATTTTAAGACCCTCACACCCTCAGTTCATGTGTGCTGACCTTGGTGAAAATTTGGCGCAGGGGCTAAGAGCAGAAAGTGGTCCTTTTCCTTGCTGAAAATGAGCCTCAGACAACCTAAACCTTGGGCCACAATTTGCCCTTTTGTGCCTGTCTCTGATCTCAGCTTGGGAACGCTGAACAGTTTTAAAGCTGTTTAAGTTTACTTTGAAAAAAGAAAAAAAAAAGTAAAATGAGTCTCTTTCTAAAGTGTGCTTGACCCTCAAGTCCTCTTGCATGAAAAACTCCCTCAGGCTTTTGTGGAAATTATGCAAGGGGAATGACTGGCAGGCCAGGGTGGGAGTTATTTGTAGAACAAATGCACAATCAGATCCCAAATCCCCCTAGAATAGGTTTAGTGTGAGGTGCATTTCACCTTCAAATGGCTACAGGGAAACAAAATAAAATAAAAAAATGTCCAGACTGACGCTGCTTGAAATCTGTGCAAGTGTCTGAGATGAAAACCACTATAAACAGCATTTACACCTCACATCTGCACATGAGATGTAGCCAGGACCACTGGCCTGGCTGGCTTGAGCATGGTGTGCTCTGGATGCTTGTGTCCCAGCTCCTGCCTTGAGTGTCGCAGGCTGGGGGTGGAGTGGCTGTGGGTACACGAGGTACCACTGGGTCTGAGGCACAAGGTACACAGCGTCCTCTGGTTGTTGTGCCCAAGCAGTGCATCGTCTCACACAGGGTTCTGCACAACAGCCTCAAACAGCTCCCAGTTTTGCAGGGAGGAGAGGATTTTTCTTCTGGTTAGGGAGGTGATCCTGCTGTTTGGGTGCTTATTTTGGCTCTGGTGAAGGGACAGGCTGATACTCAATGAGTTCACATTATTTATAGAACAATTTCAAAGGCTTTCATCCCCTCCCTGTCCTCTTCCAAACTCAAAAGCATGTTTCTAAAGCAGTATCTTGTGGGAGAAAAGATGTATTACCACTTCAGTTTTTGGAAGACCTTAAAGTGGTCATTCATTTTAGAAACAATGTTTGACTTCAGATTTATCCCTCATTCATCTTTCTATCTCATTTCTAATCATCTAATAACCTTAATTAAATACTGAGTAGTTTAGAATATTATTAAATACCTTTCATAGGATTTCTTTTTTTATTTCTGATTACATCATTACAGATTATTGAATATTCCATTCATTTTAAGATTATGATTAAGAGGATAATCCCAAAAAAGATGTTGGTAACAATTTTGACTAAGCTGTGCTAATTGAGTTAGGGGATAAGAAACGAGATTTAAGGGTGAACAAGGGGTAAAATCAAAGCCCGCGTAGTTTTAAAATCAAATGGATTAAGAGATTGGTCAGAAAGGAGGAGGTGGCGAATCAAAACCTGAAAGAATGGTTGGAATAGAAAATTCAGCTACCTTTAGGCCATGTGCTTGTCTCTGTTACCCGATGTAACAAGGTTAAATATGGGATGTAAAAAGTGCTCATTACGGATGAGCAGACTGCACATGACTCATTGTCAGACAAAGGTGTGCAACATGGAAGTACGTGGAAAAGCCTGCTCAAATGTTGCCAAATCTGATAGCATTTTGTCCCCTGACGTGCCCAAGAACACCAGGTTAGCCTCCAGCACACTGGTGTCCCACGGGTCAGAATCACTGTCCAAAGCGATGCACTGAGCAGCACTGAGATGGAAATGGTTTGATGCTTTTGGTTTAGGATGTTGAGTGTGGGCCTTTCCAGCTCCTGTCCTTACATAGTTTGTAACTCACTAGTTGTCAGCCTAGCATTTTGCTATGGGTATTTTTTTTCTAGCTTGTTTTTCCTATTGCTCTGAAATATTGGTTGGGAGTTTATTATTGCAACTTTTCTGAGAACTGCTTTCCTCTTGGTGGCCATCTCCCTCTTCCTATCATGCAGAGGGCTTTGCATGTGGTGTTCCACGCTCACCACCTCTTGTAACAGGAGCATAGCTCTAACATACCTGGAAACCAGGCAAGATATTTTTTCTAATGTTCCTTGAATTTTGTCTGAGTAACTGGAGACACTCATGTACTAGAGGAATTTCTGGAGTCATCGGTGCTTATGGAAATTACAGCATCCTACTGGGGATGTGAGAGGAAACCAGTGTCTGTGAAACTGGGAGTGAGGAGAAGAAAGACAGGAAAACAAGTGAAAAGCAGGGTGCAGAATAAATCAACCTACAAACCATGGACACTGGGAAGACAGTACCCATCACTTATATCTCCAGAACTTCAGCTGGTTTCTCAAGATTTGTACTGGTTCAGGGCACAGACACCATACAACCCAGTGCAGATGGGGAGAGGCTGCCTGTGAAAAAGCAGCGCTTAAACTCCAGAGACAAATAAATAAAATGATAAAATGATTTTGAATTTAACCAAGAAGGATAAAATACTGTAATGACTGATGGCAGCATTAGTTTTGTAGGCTCAGTTATGTAGGTTGGGATTTAATCTGTTTAGATCCTTTTCTTCCAAGCTTTAATTATTTTTACAAAGAAAAAAAAGTCGATACATCCTTACAAACTATTAATAAAAATCCCGAGTGTCATTGGTATTTGAAAACAGAAATCATAAAGAACATATTGCATTCACACCAACTACATACCAAGCAGAATGTTAATAACATTAACCTTTACTCTATTAGATATTTTCAAGAAATACCACTATATTTTTTGCAACGGTTCATATCTGTCATTTAACTGACATGTGATCTTTGCTAAGTTTGCCAAATCACTGAGGCCTGAATACCATTCAGCAATGTTAATTTTGTTTTCCTATCCCAGCCTTTACACAATTATTCTCATGGCAATCATTCTAGCCTTGAGTATAAATAATACTTCAAGTGGTTTGTTGATATCCAGAAAATGATGTGTATCTACATTAAGAGATTCTGGAATCTAATGGGAGAACCATGCATATTATTAAGCTGAAATGCCTATTTCTTTCCTCCCAGATGGGAAGTAGTACAGGGTAGTGCCGTGGCATATGCATTAATTTTATTCCTTCCGCAAATTTTAGCACATATTATTTTTGGAGATTTTGAGTCTTTGCTTCCTATCAAATATCCAGGAGATTTAAATAGGATTTTCCTGCAGAAAAGATCCCAGTCTTAACACTTAGGACCCTGGATAATTCTCACGTGAGCTGAGGAAGAAGAACATGGGAGCAGTTCTGCTCTGGAGAAGAATAAGGAAAGAAATGAGAGTTTGGTAGGAGGGATCTTTGAAGATTAACAGAGGCAAAAAGGAGAGACAGGGAGTAATTTTCCTGGCTCCCATATTTCAGTCCTACAGATTGGGTATGTTTGCTCTGAAAGTTCTAGCAATAAATAAAAAGCACATTTAAAATGAAAGGGGTTTAGAACCAAAGAGCAGTGAAAAACATAAATCCCAATATCTGTCTATCAGCACTGTTACCCCATTAACACATAAAAATACTCTTCTATTTAAAAATTGGTCTGTAACAGATTTCTTCCTAAGCCTGTGGATTTTTTTACACATTATATTCTACAATTTTTATTCCATATTACTTGCTTTTTCCAGTTCCAGGCTTCTTCTTCTTTATTCTTTCTTTTCAGTCCAGTGGGACTTTTTATTTCCTTAGGACCTGAAAAGAGGAAGGAGCACACTGTGTTGCATGCTGAATGTGTGGGAGTGAGCTGTGTGGGAGCTTTTCCTCCAGCACTTCATAGACACTCTAAAGGACAAGTTTAAAATCAGAATTGTTGACATTTGCAGACATGCAGGTGTGGTGGGACCTTGGCTTGAAAGGTCTGAGGAGATACAAGGCAGCACAAAACGAGGGGTTGGACTTACATCATCAGTGTTTCTCTTTCCTCCTTTATTTTCTGGGTTCCTGTAACTTGGTCTTTGTATGTGTTTGGACTTCACAATCTGTACTCATTACTTTTAAGGAGTTCTAAGACAAAGTCAACTAATGGCACTGGGTCTGAAGACTGGAGTCTGGAGTTGTTGCTGAGACTTGAGGAGAACCTTGTGGGGAACAGGATCAGGAGCGAGGTGCAGGTTTAAAATTTGTTTGTCCTTTCATCCTAGCTCATCCAAAGGCTTCAATAAAGTATCTCCTGAAGTGAAGTTATGCTTCCAGATCCAAAGAGGAAAAAGTATATCCACAGGTGAGGATGTGGATGAAGATGAGGCACGTGGTGCTCTCCACAACCCACTACCCAAAGCAGCTCCCAGGAGGAGCCCTGCCTGCCATACAGACATGATGCTTCCATCAAGCTGTCTGGCTGTGCTGCTCTGTTCTGGAAAGCTGGATCTCTGCAGGACTTCTGTGGGACTGTGGTCCTCCCTGCTGTCTGAGGACTTTCTGAAGAGAGAAACACATCTGTCACCAGAGCAAAAAAAAAAAAAAAAGAGTATTATGGTGCGTGGGCACACAGTGCTTTATTTGAACAGCATGATCCCCAGCCAGGTCAGTCCCAGCTATGTAATGCACTTTAAAAGCAGAGATCTGACATCCAGCTGAAAATCTACATATAAATTGATCTTTTTCAGTATCTGCCCAATCCATCCTGGTTTTTATTCAACTCCCCGCTGTTAATAAATATCTCAGGATCCTTTCTCTCCCCACTGAGTAGCTATGGTTAAAACACCCCTAGTTTAGACATCTCAAATACCCCGTTTAGATATCTCAGTTAAGTGCTGCCATTAGATGGGATGAAGCCAGCCTTTACTTCAGCAGTTCTTTTTCTGTCTTTTTATCTTTTTTTTTTTTTTAAATTTCCTATCAGCATAGCTGCAATTTTTCTCAGGACAACTTCTGTTTGAATTCCTCTTTGTGCTCTTCCCAGCATTTCAGACAGCACTGCACTGCAGACTCACACCCCTCTCTGGAATGCTATTCCCTCAAGACTCCCATGGCACAGAGAGATGGGTAATGTTTTCTGAGCTTCTTCCACTATTACTACACTTTCTATAGAGGATCAAAATGGATTATTTTCATCTCGACATGCAAATGCCTAGGCTGTGCCCTTGGCTGAGATCTCAGCATTGACTACAGAAGTAAAAGATACAGGGCAGTAGCTTTTTAATATCACATATGGAAGTGGCAGCCTTATTTCTTAAGAAAAAAAAGAAAAAGTGACTGTAGTCCATTGTGCCTCACAAAAAAAGCCTAATGAAAATACTTCCTCACGCACTCACTGAATACTGTATTCACATGCAGTCTTTGGTCTTCACAGAGGCAAATGAACGTTGTGTGCAACTTAAGACCTTACTGTTGCACTCTAATCTGCCCATTTGCCATGCCAAGGGATCGATGGGAAGAAAAGGCACATTAATAATCTTATCAAGTCAGATTACAAACCTGAATACAAACATTTAATAAGCAATGGAATTAGAACAGAAGTAGGAAGGATTTCTGAAGCTCCTTGTGAAATGCTTATAGAGTTGAAAAGGTCAAATCCTTCACCTATTTTCACTCCTCAAAACAGCAGTTAAGTAAATGAAATAACATGACCCACAAATCAGTGCAGGATACAACCCATAGAAGATGTTGATACACGGTAAAAGTCATTGTGTGGTTTCGTGTTAACATGAAAGAAATGATATCTGACCGCAAGAGTACCCGCACTGACTCACTGTTTCTAATTATTATTATATTCTTTTTCTGAAACAACAGCAGAGACAAAAGCAACATCAAGCAATTGCCTCCTGGCTAGCGTTCTCAGCAAACCCGAATGACTATTGACTCAAATGAGCAGCCCAGCAAGTAAGTTGTTAGATTAAATGAAAATTATAGCAGAGACAAAAATGTCAGCCTGGGAACTAAACTAATAAGGGAAAGAATGTGCACGAAGCTTCCGGCGCAGTTTTGAACCTCAGGAAGAATAAAGGAAAGCACAGCTACCGAAATTAACCGCTGAGGCTGCGGTAAACAGGAAAAATCCGCATTCATTGCTACGTTGCGCAAAGCCCATGGGTGCAAGACTCAGCTGCGATGGCTTAAGTACCTCTTTACACACTAAAACTTGAGATAGCGTTTGTGGCAGGCGGTGAATTAAGTGTGGGCTGAGTTTAGCGACTCAATGCCACTGCCAACCGGTCTAATGTTCCTGCCTTTTGGCTTCTTAAGTGACAAAATGGGGTTAGGCGACATGGATGCATCCTTTGAAGTGGCTCCTGAGAAATAAACAGGCTGTTTGTAAGCAGGGGGAGAATGCTCTGGAGCAAGGTCCCGAGTGGGGTGAGGAGTCAGAGGGGAAAGGTGATAAGCCACGTTGGGCTTGTTCTGCAGAGCCCCTGGCTGCTGTTCAAGCTGAGGTCTTGGACAGAGTCCACTGACAGGCCTTCTGCCAGGGGATTTGTTACTGCGAGTGCTTGGCTTAGGCAGGATTTTATTACAAAAATTGTCTCAATTCTTCTTCTGTCTTATTAAAATCTATCCCACCCTTCCCTTCCACCCCAGGAGGAGGAATATTTTGTATATATCTGGCTGAAACACACAAACAAATTCATTTTCCATGGATAATATATTCAGAGTGATTTGCTTTTCAGAGTCAGGAGCTCAAAATGATGAATTTATTATGCAAAGTAATAATTGCAAATTATATTGGCAAACTCCATTCCAGAAAAAAATGGGGTATTAATATAACTAAAAGGATGAAAAAATACTGGCAGTTAACTTGGGGCTACTGCAGATATTTTAGGAGGTTATATATCTCTGTTCCACCTAAACCACCAGAGGTGGTAGCTTTCATTTTAAAGGTCTAGTGAGATACCATAATTAATGGACCCACCTGACTGCATATGCTGCTCTTGTATTCGGTAGTAGGACATGGTGCATATTGTGAAAGAAAGTGAAGGAAATCCTTGGTGTCATAAAAATTTGCATCTCTTTCTAGCTCATTTTTTAGTGCAAAGAAATGAAATATATTGGAGTCGGAACACAAAAGAATTTGACTCCGTTTTTTTGAGTCAGCCTGTGCCTTTAGTGGCTCTACAGGTTGTTACAGGCTCCAAAATGTCTCATCAACAATCTCTTGGAGATATATAACACTTCCCAAGGATGACTAGAAGAGCACAGCTGCTCCAGGTGAACTCTGGGCCAGGTGGCTACTCCTCCTTCAAGTTGCCCACAGGTTCTCTGCCTGACTTGGTTCTTCATGATCATTAGCAGAGAGGAGCCCTAACAGCTGCCCCAGATGAGGTCTCTAATGTAGTCCTTGTCAGCTATATGAGATGTATTTGCTCTGCTGGGTCTGTGGATTATATCAGGGGTACTCAAAGGATTAATTTGCAATCATGGTTTTTGCCAGAGGAAAGCACAGCTCTCTGCTGCTATAGAAGCATTTTCTTCTCGGGCACACACGTCCCATTAGGAAGTACTCTGCATAGATTATGTTCTCCAGTATAGTTGAGATTTGCGGGTAATTATGAGAAAAATAAAGATAATGTCCTTGTAAACCTTGCAAGTGATAGCTGCAGTACTAAAGCTCTAATCCATAGACATGGCACCAATAAGAAATAATGGATCTTGTTAAATTAAAATGTTAGTGACATTTTAAACATACTTTTCATGAGAGCATTATGATCTGTTTGCAATGGTGGGATTCAAGTGCTCCACAAGTTGCACTCCTGGATCTGGCACATGTGCAGGCTATGCGCTTGAGATGGTCCATAGCACTTCATTCCCTGTGAGATGCTCCATAGAACTCCATTCCCCATGAGACGCTTGAGAATCACCTGCTGTGACCATCTCTGAAGTGGCTTCTCCAGAGCTTGTGCTGTGAGATCCTTAGCAGCTGGGCTTCCAGGTCATGCCATGAGGCATTTTAAACCATGCCTGCTTCCACCTAAAGCCTTAAGTGACTTGCTTTCGTGAGGTGGGGATAAGGCGGGGGGATAAGACTTCAAGGGACTTTGAAGTCATAGGAACTGTGAGAGTCTACACTCCACTGCAAGCTGAGAATGAACAGTCTAACAGTTATTTCCTCACATCTTTCCTTGTAATGTGTCTTATTGGCAGTCATTGCCATGAAAAAAGTTCCACCTTGTGTTAAAAAGTCACTGGGAACAAAGAAGGGGCAATTGAGATGCTTAGTGTATAAACATCAAACTTCTGCTCAACAACCTCTTTGCTGAACAACAAACCCCTCTTCTGCTTTTCAAGCAGAGGAACAGAGATTCACAGATTTTTACACAGATCCTGAGACCAACATGCTCAAGACCGGGAAAGAGGAGCAGTCTGCAGCCCCTAGTGTGGCCCACCTGACCGGTCTGCAGTGTCAACAGGCACAAAGGTTAACCAACTCCTCAGGTGTCATGATGCAGTTCCTCCAACTGAGTATCAAACTGTGTTTTGGTCTTGGTCTTCCTGGCTAGGTGAGGGGACAGATCAGTTAACTCATTTAAACACACACTATGTCCAACTGAAAGCATAAATAAAATAAAAAGAGAGAACTAGAATCCAGCAAAACTCAAAAAAGCTGAATAAATACTCAGCTAAAGCCAATTCTCTTGGTATTTGTAGAGTTATGCTTGTGAAGGAAATGTTTTGGAAACAACTTTGAGTCATCCAAAACACTTGTTGATAGTCACTGCCTAGAGATGTGTTACCTTGCTTGATGTGTCAGTATTTTGAAGTGGTTTGAGAAATCGGTGTAATTTTTGCTGCAAGCTTTTGGTGAAATTTCTATCATGGCTGATGACATCAGCAGCAAAGGATGAGGTAATAGGACATCTATCACTGAGAAGCCATCACTTCAACAAAATATATGACATAATGTTTAGCAATAAACATTCAAGTATTACTAAGAGTTACAGCTGAACTCTATATGCCAAACAAATGAAACAAGTATGTTGTATTTCCTGCTG